>NC_056741.1:1935549220-1935749220 GCF_019279795.1 Protopterus annectens
ATGAGTTATGGAACATAAGTTTTTTAACACAGATTATTAAGCTGCTGTTAAGTAGATTTTCAAAACCACTTGAATAAATGTTTCATTTTCTATGCCTTCTAAAATAAGACATTTACTTACTACAAGAAACTGTATCATTTAAACTCATTATAACTGACATATTTTATGAATTATAACATAGATATTTAAGTAATTATATAAAATAACTCACATTTAGATGATAAAGAGTTCATTTTCCTTCACATAGTCGCATTTGTATCATTTCTATTTCCTGGTAGAGTGACATTCCTGAATCTGTGATGTGTCAGTGTGATATCTAGGTCAAAGGTGAGACTGGCTGCTTTCAGCTTCTCTGTGAGAATTCTGAGAGTTGAAGCTTTTGAAGTAGCTCATGGACACTGTGCATGAGACAGCCCACATCCCAGATTGTCTCTCTTAACATTTTGGCGGGAAACTTATTAAAAACTAGTGACAAACATTCATTTAGCAGTGTAAATGTATCTAAACCTGACAAAATCTTCACAAAGTATTTTACAGGTTATTACAGCCTCTGTGTAAGTGAAATTAAGCCCAAAATTATTGATAAGTAATAAAACTCAATATTTTTGTCCCAACTCAATTTTTATGCAAATCTTATTATTTACTGTGTCTATATGATCAAAAGCATTTCTATATATTAATAAAGAAAAGAAAAGGAGAGTAGAAAGTAAAAGGGTGTAAGGTAGAAATAAAAAAAATGTAAGAGAAAGCTATAAGAAGTATATACAATGGAATATTACTTACTGTTTATATTAATAGAGTTAAAAATAAAACATATTATTTACTATTATTTAGTTCTAATTATTATTAGTGAAAGCATGACAGATTATTTACAAACAAGCATAAGCAGTATAATCAAGAAAGTATAATTAGGAATAGCATTTGAAGAACATATAAACTTTTACAAGGAATAAATATGTTATTATTCTATTAATCATATTTTCATTACTCTTCTCTCCTGCCCTCCCCACCCTTTACCCACTACATAATCTAAATAGAATGTCATTGTTTAAACAAAGAAAAGAAGAAAAGGAGAAGAAAAAAAAAGATAAAGAAAAAAATGTATCAAATTACTGACCTTACTTCTCCTTTTCAGAAAGAGAAACAAGTTGAATCACAGCTTGCCATTAAATCTCCAGATATTTTGACTAGTTATGAAACAAAACATTTCTTTGCACACAGAGAATAACTTTGATTAAATCTTTTTCAAAATATTTGTGGCTTCTTGGAAGTGCAGGAACTATATTTAAAAAGATTAATAATGAAATAAAATGATGAGAGAAAAAAAAAACATAGAAAAAATCATTTGTTTTTTAGTCTCTTCTTCTTCTCTGAAGTCTTCCATGAAGTTTCAGTTGCCAGTCTCTTTAACGAAGGACAAGCCCATTCCATTTCCTCTATTTTATCCAAAATCTTATTTTTTTGATAAACAGTAAAGCAGAGTCTAAATCATCGAAAATTTTAGGACCATCAGGAAGGAAGAGTTTAAGCTTGGCAGGAAACAGAAGGTATATTTTAAACTGTGCTTTTTTAAGCTCCCTTATTAGTGGCAGAAAAACTTTTCTTTTAGCTATTACCATGGAAGAATAGTCATTGTCAAAACGCACAGTTGTCTCATTAATCTTAACAGGAGCTTTAGCCCAAGCAGATTTAAGAACCATCTCTTTATCAAAAGATGATAGAAATCTAACTATAACTGATCTAGGATAGTTTTTGTTAGAGTTAGAATTGGCTATAGATCTATGTGCTCTTCGATACCAAAAGAGAATGCTTCTGGTAAGTCTAAAGTTTTAGGGAGCCATGTTGTTAAAAAGAAGTAATATTGTTACCTTCAATATTTTCTGGCAGTCCAAAAATCCTAATGTTATTGCGCCTAGATCTATTTTCCAGGTCATCCAGCTTTGTTTGTAAATGTGTATTTTGTTTCAGCAGAAACTCAATGTTGATTTCCTCTTCTTGTATTCTATTTTCCATGTCATTCACAGCTTCTTCTATGCCTGTCATCTGGATCTTCTGTTGTTGCAGGTCTATATGTAACAAGTCTATTTGTTTTGTAGTTTTTCTATGAAGGTGTCTATTTTAGTATCCATTTTATCCATCTTAGCAGTAAGTTGCTGGATTATAATTATCAGAGACTGAAGTTCTTTCTTGATGCTGGAGTCTTGAGAATTTGTCTTACTGGAACTCATTTCAGACTGATAAACTGACAGGAAAATTTCCAAAGTGATTTCTGACAGGAATATTGTTAAGATTTCCTTTCTTTTTTAGATATAGTTCAAGAACTATATAAAACCAACATATTTAGAAAGAAAATGACTTCAAAAATTAATTTTTTAAGTAATTAATTCCTGTCAGTGTAATGAAATTGGTGGATCTGAAGAAATCTGCTGCTATCCTGTGTTCATCCTTGGCCACCACTCAGAAGGTGTTCTTGATGATGCCTGTGCAGCAAATGTAAAAATGTGTTGCACTTTCCTCTGCAAAGTAGGGAGAGCTGCCAGATTGTGATCCTGTTGAGCCCATGTCCACTCATTTAGTGAAGTCCCAGAATTAAAATAGTATCCAGGCTGCATGGTTGCATGTGATGAATGCCATATGATGTGCATGAATGGCCAGCATGGTAGTATACAGCCCATCAGTAGCAGCATTATTCCTTTGATCAACAGCATGATGTAGGGTGATATTAATATAGGCAGGCTTCACAGTGGAAAGTAAGAAGGTACAACGTGTGTCAAAATAGACTATTTCCAAATGGTTATCTAACACAATACTCAACACAACAGAAGTATTCCAGTTAGGGTCAAGTTCCACTCTACCAGGTCCTTGGCTTCATCTGTGGCTTTTTGGACAGGGTTTGATTTTAGAAATATTCTGGAAGCTGCTACTTGGTCCTCTGTAAATACTTCTACAAAACACCATAAGTTTGATTCCTTCTTTAGGTCTAGATCAGGCTTTGCAAGGGCCATTTTCAAGGTGCTACTGGGCTGCTCACCTTCCACATCCCACATGTAGTAGGCTAGGTTAATCTACCCATATAGCTAAGGCTACTTCAGCAATGATTAATATAATGAACATAGTACAGTTGTCTAAGTAAATGTAACATAGCAGTAGATGTTTGAATGATTACTCCTGCAGTAGCCCCTCCCTCCTCCACCCCCCTTGTTTTTTGGTATGTGGTTGCTGCTGTGATTGTTTTTATTTTGTTCTTCCTAGCAATATCCTTTCAGGGATCAGCCTCCCTCTCTCTGTTGGCAGGAAAGTTGTGAAGGGCTTGGGGCCCAAACTTTCTTTTAGTCTGCTGTGTTCGAGCTGCCTGACAGTTTGGACATTTGGAAGGTGCCCTGCAACTTTGGAAGCTGAGCCTGCTGTTATATTTCCTTGGCAGGATATAACCCAGGCCATAACCCATATAGCTAAGGCTGCTGCAGCTGTGATCATTCAAACATGTACTGTTATGGTAAATTTACTTACACAACTGTACTTTCTGACACTGAATTTTCACATGGTACACCCAACCACTGTTCCACCTATTGGAACTCGGTTTCATTACTGAAGGAAGTAATCCCCGACTCCTCCCAACCTCCTAAATGCATGCATGATGTTTACCATTTTCACAACAAATGAGCCCCTCCATTTATGCCAGCATTACTGACCTCTTTTACTGTGGCACACCCCTCTATGCAAATGATGATGACTGTGCCCTGTCTACCCTCTGGCTTATGTGGATATGCTTATAACCGATACTCATCAGGCCCAGTCAGTGCACTGTTTTGAATAGTCTGGGTGTCCCAGTGCATGCATCAGTTTCATTCTGTGCTTTTCTTGTCAGGCCCCATGGTTGAGGACTTCTTTGCAAGTACCATGATGTATTGTACCTGCTTCTGCCTCATATGATAGCCTGCCACTGCTGGATCTTCTGATGTCTCCTTATCAGGTTCCTCCTCCACTGTTGCCACATTTACATAAGGCAGTGCTACAATCTCCTATATAATGTGTTCAATTTGTAGCAGATCCTTGTTGGATCCAACACCCTACCTCCAAGGTTTTCACAGGAGCTGATTTCCCCCTAGGCTCTGTTCTCTCACATTACGGGAAAAGTCTTTCTACCACTGTAGGCCCCCATCTTCTGCCTCATCTTTATGGTCAGATAGCTATTGCAGGAGTCTTACCAAAGCAGTCATGGACAAAATGATGAGATTTATTTGGGCCCTCATCTAGCTGAGGTTCATCCCGGCTACAGCCACCACCAAATATTAGGAAATGGTTTCTTTCCCTCATTCAGTTATTGCTGTTTCTCTGATATGCCCTCTGGGATTGGAGCACTTTGATCCGAGTTCCACCCAAGTGGTGAGTGGGCAGCTTGACAGTAGCTGTGGCCACTGCTGGATCCTATGTCAGAGCCAAGGATTTAGTTTTACTTGACACCAGTTGGTTCATTTGTTTGGTCAGCTCTGATCACTTCAGAGCCTTCTGAATCTCAGATCCAAATAGTCAGTGACAATTCTGACACAATGGGTTTCAAACTTTCCAGCCACATCAACCCTACCATTGTTTATAGATCAACACTCTGAACCAACATGGACTTCTGATTTCTGACTTCTCAGCACAGCTCACTCAGTCATCCAGACATGAATCTTTTTGAGCCAGTTGTATTGCCATTTTTTCCATTAGGGAGGATGTGTGATCATTACACTTTGACCTAAACAAGAAACAATATTATAATTACATTGTAGAAGCAATATATTCCATTTCCCTGTAATTTAAAATAAAATCCTGTAATATAAAATAAAATCCAGTCCTTTCTCCTCCACTACTTTTTCTCCAGTCCTCCCTTTCCATCCTACTCCTCCATTTCCTCTTACAGTCTTTTTAAAACTAAACTCTTACTTTGTACAGGACAGTAACTTACTTCTCTCCTGGTTCCTTCACTTCTATGCCCTGGTAACTTGCTACCTGCATCCTGTTTACAATATTGACTCTTACAGTATTATCTACTCCTCCTGACACAAACATACTTCTGTGACTAGTACTGTTTTTCCTCTAATTATAATTCAAACCTGTGTTTGACAGTTTTTTACAGTTATAGCCTGTTTTAATACTCACTACATTGTATAAATAGCTATTTTGCTGTTCTTGTTTTATTTTGCTCAAATTGTAATAGAAATTTGCTCTAATTATTTTACTGTACTGCAATTATCTCATACTGTGGAGATTTTTCCCTGGGCCTCTGCTGAAAAATCATAGAAAAAATCATTTGTTTTTTAGTCTCTTCTTCTTCTCTGAAGTCTTCCACAAAGTTTCAGTTGCCAGTCTCTTTAATGAAGGACTAGCCCATTCCATTTCCTCTATTTTATCAAAAATCTTATTTTTTTTGATAAACAGTAAAGCAGAGTCTAAGTCATCGAAAATTTTAGGACCATCAGGAAGGAAGATTTTAAGCTTGGCAGGAAACAGAAGGTATGTTTTAAACTGTGCTTTTTTAAGCTCCCTTATTAGTGGCAGAAAAACTTTTCTTTTAGCTATTACCATGGAAGAATAGTCATTGTCAAAACGCACAGTTGTCTCATTAATCTTAACAGGAGCTTTAGCCCAAGCAGATTTAAGAACCATCTCTTTATCAAAAGATGATAGAAATCTAACTATAACTGATCTAGGATAGTTTTTGTTAGAGTTAGAATTGGCTATAGATCTATGTGCTCTTTCGATACCAAAAGAGAATGCTTCTGGTAAGTCTAAAGTTTTAGGGAGCCATGTTGTTAAAAAAGAAGTAATATTGTTACCTTCAATATTTTCTGGCAGTCCAAAAATCCTAATGTTATTGCCTAGATCTATTTTCCAGGTCATCCAGCTTTGTTTGTAAATGTGTATTTTGTTTCAGCAGAAACTCAATGTTGATTTCCTCTTCTTGTATTCTATTTTCCATGTCATTCACAGCTTCTTCTATGCCTGTCATCTGGATCTTCTGTTGTTGCAGGTCTATATGTAACAAGTCTATTTGTTTTGTAGTTTTTTCTATGAAGGTGTCTATTTTAGTATCCATTTTATCCATCTTAGCAGTAAGTTGCTGGATTATAATTATCAGAGACTGAAGTTCTTTCTTGATGCTGGAGTCTTGAGAATTTGTCTTACTGGAACTCATTTCAGACTGATAAACTGACAGGAAAATTTCCAAAGTGATTTCTGACAGGAATATTGTTAAGATTTCCTTTCTTTTTTAGATATAGTTCAAGAACTATATAAAACCAACATATTTAGAAAGAAAATGACTTCAAAAATTAATTTTTTAAGTAATTAATTCCTGTCAGTGTAATGAAATTGGTGGAGCTGAAGAAATCTGCTGCTATCCTGTGTTCATCCTTGGCCACCACTCAGAAGGTGTTCTTGATGATGCCTGTGCAGCAAATGTAAAAATGTGTTGCACTTTCCTCTGCAAAGTAGGGAGACCTGCCAGATTGTGATCCTGTTGAGCCCATGTCCACTCATTTAGTGAAGTCCCAGAATTAAAATAGTATCCAGGCTGCATGGTTGCATGTGATGAATGCCATATGATGTGCATGAATGGCCAGCATGGTAGTATACAGCCCATCAGTAGCAGCATTATTCCTTTGATCAACAGCATGATGTAGGGTGATATTAATATAGGCAGGCTTCACAGTGGAAAGTAAGAAGGTACAACGTGTGTCAAAATAGACTATTTCCAAATGGTTATCTAACACAATACTCAACACAACAGAAGTATTCCAGTTAGGGTCAAGTTCCACTCTACCAGGTCCTTGGCTTCATCTGTGGCTTTTTGGACAGGGTTTGATTTTAGAAATATTCTGGAAGCTGCTACTTGGTCCTCTGTAAATACTTCTACAAAACACCATAAGTTTGATTCCTTCTTTAGGTCTAGATCAGGCTTTGCAAGGGCCATTTTCAAGGTGCTACTGGGCTGCTCACCTTCCACATCCCACATGTAGTAGGCTAGGTTAATCTACCCATATAGCTAAGGCTACTTCAGCAATGATTAATATAATGAACATAGTACAGTTGTCTAAGTAAATGTAACATAGCAGTAGATGTTTGAATGATTACTCCTGCAGTAGCCCCTCCCTCCTCCACCCCCCTTGTTTTTTGGTATGTGGTTGCTGCTGTGATTGTTTTTATTTTGTTCTTCCTAGCAATATCCTTTCAGGGATCAGCCTCCCTCTCTCTGTTGGCAGGAAAGCTGTGAAGGGCTTAGGGCCCAAACTTTCTTTTAGTCTGCTGTGTTCGAGCTGCCTGACAGTTTGGACATTTGGAAGGTGCCCTGCAACTTTGGAAGCTGAGCCTGCTGTTATATTTCCTTGGCAGGATATAACCCAGGCTATAACCCATATAGCTAAGGCTGCTGCAGCTGTGATCATTCAAACATGTACTGTTATGGTAAATTTACTTACACAACTGTACTTTCTGACACTGAATTTTCACATGGTACACCCAACCACTGTTCCACCTATTGGAACTCGGTTTCATTACTGAAGGAAGTAATCCCCGACTCCTCCCAACCTCCTAAATGCATGCATGATGTTTACCATTTTCACAACAAATGAGCCCCTCCATTTATGCCAGCATTACTGACCTCTTTTACTGTGGCACACCCCTCTATGCAAATGATGATGACTGTGCCCTGTCTACCCTCTGGCTTATGTGGATATGCTTATAACCGATACTCATCAGGCCCAGTCAGTGCACTGTTTTGAATAGTCTGGGTGTCCCAGTGCATGCATCAGTTTCATTCTGTGCTTTTCTTGTCAGGCCCCATGGTTGAGGACTTCTTTGCAAGTACCATGATGTATTGTACCTGCTTCTGCCTCATATGATAGCCTGCCACTGCTGGATCTTCTGATGTCTCCTTATCAGGTTCCTCCTCCACTGTTGCCACATTTACATAAGGCAGTGCTACAATCTCCTATATAATGTGTTCAATTTGTAGCAGATCCTTGTTGGATCCAGCACCCTACCTCCAAGGTTTTCACAGGAGCTGATTTCCCCCTAGGCTCTGTTCTCTCACATTACGGGAAAAGTCTTTCTACCACTGTAGGCCCCCATCTTCTGCCTCATCTTTATGGTCAGATAGCTATTGCAGGAGTCTTACCAAAGCAGTCATGGACAAAATGATGAGATTTATTTGGGCCCTCATCTAGCTGAGGTTCATCCCGGCTACAGCCACCACCGAATATTAGGGAATGGTTTCTTTCCCTCATTCAGTTATTGCTGTTTCTCTGATATGCCCTCTGGGATTGGAGCACTTTGATCCGAGTTCCACCCAAGTGGTGAGTGGGCAGCTTGACAGTAGCTGTGGCCACTGCTGGATCCTATGTCAGAGCCAAGGATTTAGTTTTCCTTGACACCAGTTGGTTCATTTGTTTGGTCAGCTCTGATCACTTCAGAGCCTTCTGAATCTCAGATCCAAATAGTCAGTGACGATTCTGACACAATGGGTTTCAAACTTTCCAGCCACATCAACCCTACCATTGTTTATAGATCAACACTCTGAACCAACATGGACTTCTGATTTCTGACTTCTCAGCACAGCTCACTCAGTCATCCAGACATGAATCTTTTTGAGCCAGTTGTATTGCCATTTTTTCCATTAGGGAGGATGTGTGATCATTACACTCTGACCTAAACAAGAAACAATATTATAATTACATTGTAGAAGCAATCTATTCCATTTCCCTGTAATTTAAAATAAAATCCTGTAATATAAAATAAAATCCAGTCCTTTCTCCTCCACTACTTTTTCTCCAGTCCTCCCTTTCCATCCTACTCCTCCGTTTCCTCTTACAGTCTTTTTAAAACTAAACTCTTACTTTGTACAGTACAGTAACTTACTTCTCTCCTGGTTCCTTCACTTCTATGCCCTGGTAACTTGCTACCTGCATCCTGTTTACAATATTGACTCTTACAGTATTATCTACTCCTCCTGACACAAACATACTTCTGTGACTAGTACTGTTTTTCCTCTAATTATAATTCAAACCTGTGTTTGACAGTTTTTTACAGTTATAGCCTGTTTTAATACTCACTACATTGTATAAATAGCTATTTTGCTGTTCTTGTTTTATTTTGCTCAAATTGTAATAGAAATTTGCTCTAATTATTTTACTGTACTGCAATTATCTCATACTGTGGAGATTTTTCCCTGGGCCTCTGCTGAAAAAAGGCAATAGCTCAGTTGGACTATACTGGTCAATAAATGTCAAATGCATAAATAAATAAATAATAAAATGGTATTGTAAGCCTGTATTATCTTTGGTACCTTACACATACTCACTGAAACATACTTGCACTGATAGCTATATGTATCAGGCAACTGATGTTCTCTCCAGCACACTGACTATATCCCATACAGTGGTCACAAAAAGCCTGAACAAATACACTTTTATATTACTTTCACTTACACCCTCCTAATGGATGGCAGTGCAAGAAAATATTGCCTTCCCTCTATCATAACAGTCCCCTGATGTCTGGCTATAAAACATGAGCAATTGTCAAATGTACTCTTACTACTTGGGTATAAATATTTTAAGCTAAAATGCATGTGTCATTCAATAAGGGATGTGCCTTCCCATTTACCAATGCAGCCAGCCTGTCACACATAGTAAGATTTAGATACTAAGAATATATTTATGTATGTCTCACATCCTTTATCCTAAGGAAAATACTTTATGTTAGCAGTGGCTTTAACACAGGGGAACACCTGTATCTGCATACCATACATGCCCCTCTCCCAAAAGAAAAAAATGCTCAGGACTTTGACAGTATAAAGATGTGTGAGCTGCTGTCCCCCCCAAAAAAAATTAGATTCTGCATACCCTTCAAGTACCATATGTGTTCAATGGGCAAATACCTTCCATGTCAAATCCAGGGGAAAAAAACAAGAAGAAGCAATAAATGTTATTGCCCAGAGGTAATACCACAAGTCCACACCAATAAATAAATTCACAAAAAGCTATGCAAATATTAGTGCTCAAATTCAAAGCAAAATAAAGAGGTTTACACCTAAATGTACCCCCTCTAGTATAACTGATAGGCATACCCTGTATTAAGCTAAAATCACAAATGGGTGAAGACTGAATGTCGACCAATAAGTTTATCTTTTTTGCACTACTGACAACTAATCAATTGACTAAGCAGAAACGTATAGGAGGGTCTTGTCTATTCCCGAACCATACAGCCTGCAATAAAAATGCATTATAGTCTTCTCTGTGTTGTTCAGGAACAGCCCATCAGTTGCTAATTTATATATCTGTATATCCAGTTTGCATTGGTAGGGAATCCATAATGTTTGCATTTATCCTCACTTTTTATCCTATTCCCATTTCTGTGTGTAACTGTCTTTATATATTGATATTTTTCTATGTACTTATATAGGTAGCTAGATATATAGATATATACAGTAGAGAGTCGATTATCCAAACTAATTGGGACCTAGGGTAGTTTGGATAGTCAAATTGTTCAGATAATCAAAAATATAATTGAACTGGATAAAGAACTTCTAAAATCTTGTTTTTTTCTGCATGCAGGGAGTACACTTTTCAACCATTCAGCAATTCCAGTGGACAATAAAGAATATTTTTTACACACGAGCAGGCTGCAAGCTCAAAAAACACACACAAGCAAATACATATAATATTTATATATTCAGACTTTATGATTTTTCTTACCCAAAAAATTTGAAAGGCTTCATTCGGATAATTGACATTTCGGATAATCGACTCTCTACTGTAGATATAGATATAGATATAAATATATATATATATATATATATATATATCAACAAAAGGAGAAAATATTGCTCAAAATAACACTAATAAAACAAAAGGAGCATTAGGATAGTCGTTTCCACTGATATAAAGTTTTAATGTAACACAACCACGTTGCCAGCACCAACACCACATAAACGCTGAAACACAGTATGTTTTCATCAGTAGTATCACAGACTTCATCTGATTTTCTAGAGGACCTCCGTGTTTCCTCCTGCATCCCTTTTTTGACCTGTCAAACAGAACCATACACTGAAATCAGACTATAGTATTAAACAAGTCCCTTCTTTGTCACCCACTTTGCATCCTCAAAAGTATTCAATTTATGCATGTCTCCTTGACAAGTGAGACAAAGCCTAATTAGATATAGCACTGCACACTTTGTTTTTTTAAGCTTCAAAAATGGAAGGAAAACTATGCTAACTTTTCTCAAGAATGCAAGATGAATAATTACTGTCAAAAGGAAAGTTATGGGCAGCATCATGCATCATTAACTTAATGGCAAGATCACTCTCTCACAGCTCCAGTATTTAAAAAAGTAAATAGTAAATAGTAAAGTCCAGACCTTTGGTCACTATATATGTGAACATTTTACATGTTTTTTTCTATGTATGTACATGGGTTTTCTTTCGCTGTACATATATATATGGGTCTCCCTCAGTAGAGCGAACATATTACAAGTTCGAACCTCATATGGCCGAGACCATATGTTCGAACTTGTAAATGTTCGATCAAACTGAATGGAGATCTCCCTTTTCCGCAATGTAGTGCAATCTCGGAGTTGGTATATTTAAGTAAGGGGGCTGTGGGGGGTGCAGGAGGCATAGCCCCCCATGCTACAGCAATTTAATTTTGTTTTTTGTTGTTTTTTTCTTTTTTTACTTAAGTGTTCAAACTATTACCAGTTCGAACATATGGTCTTGGTCATATGTGGTTCGAAGCTGTAATATGTTCGATCTACTGAAGTAGATCTATACATATATATATATATATATAGTGTATTTACCCTTATCCTTGCACCATGTGTGTGGCTGAAAAGGATTTGAGAAGGGCCAATTTTCTTACCCACATAAATATAGAAATTAAATTAAAATTAAAAATGGAATTTCCCTTCAAGACAACCTTCTGCTTTAGTCAGGCAGCTCAAATTGTTTTCCTCTTATCTCAATAATTCAAGCCCTTGAAAATAATTGCCCTTGGTGTCATATTAACATTAGATGGCTTAGGGTTTAATGCATGATGTGCCCTTTCAAAGTGTGCAGGCATATTCTTATCAACCAGAGGAGAAGCTGTGGATAGCAATTAATAAAGAGCTTAAGGATTTTTTATCTAGGAGGGGAGGACGGCAGGAGTCAAGTGGGATAAGATAATTCTTCCAATAGAACAAGGAAGTCTGGGATTATCAGATTTGATGGGATATTTCGGAACTACACAGTTAAGGCACCTATACATAGCGCAAAACCAGAAACCTATAATTCATAGTGGAAAGGGATGATGATTGATGACAAAGCAGAGGGGAAGCTCAAGAAGCAAGGAGAGACTGGGATTTTGATGCAGATCCTTAATTAAGGAGAATAACAAAAAACATACAGAATATTATATTCATAAAGTAGCAGAAAGTATTCTAAGAACTAAGCCAACATATGAATGGAGAAAGGGATTCGGCTGATAAGGATGACTGCAATTAGACATACAGACAATAGGCAAAAAGGGACTGGAATTTATTGGATAAAATTGGCAAAAGAACCAAGGTATTTGGAGCAAATATTTAGAGAGGGAAAGATAATAGAATGAGAATATGCCAAGAAGTTATTTGGACTGCAGTCTAGAGACTGCCTTCCGTTATCAAGGACTGATATTATAGTATAGGCAAAGAGAAAGAAATAGGGGGATCCTATTCCTAAATGAAAAAAACAGCACTGGTAGAATATAATTTTTAGTAGAATCTAAAACAGAAGCTGCTGTTAGAAAAAGAATAATTAGAACTATCAGAGGAGGTTAGAAAGAATTGTGAAAACAGACTGGATAAGCAATTCTCAAGGAAACAATGGGGACATGTATGCCTCCCATATATGCCACAAAGCCAAGAAGATTTAAGATCTTTGCTTGGAAGTATTTACATAGGTATTTTTATACCCCAAGTAGACTCAAAATAATTTTTCCTCAGGTAGTTAGCAAATGTTGGAGGTGTGATGGGGAAGAAATAGGTAATTGGTAATATATTTCTGGAAGTATAATGAGTTGGCAAATTTAAAAAATTCCCTGCTGACTACTCTGTCAGAAATATTGGGTGAACAAATTGGTATGGCTATGGAAATTATTTTTTTTTTTAGCTGTGATAAAGAATCGAAATTGTCTAATCATAGTAAGGCCTTGTGGAGTCTAATTGTGGTGGCTGACAATAAAACAATTACTAGGAAATGGAAATTAAAGTCTAAACCAACTATACTACAAGTAGTGAGTATAGTAACTGAGATAAAAATGGATAGAACAAATTACATAGAAGAAAATGGAAATTGCGGTAACAACAAATGCAGAGGAGGAGCGAGGTTTAAAAGAAGGCAGGATTTGAATGTGCTATGTAATGTCTGACTGACAGTGACTGGATAGATTATAAGTGATGTATAATGTTTGCAACTAAAATTATGTCAATATTGTTTGTTTTCATTTATATAAATGTATGATTGCCTGTGTCATAAGTGTTAATTTAATAAAGATGTTTCTTGCTTAATAAAAAAGTTAAAGCCTTTCACATTTTAGTTAGACCAAAAATTTAAACATACATTTAACAATTTCCTTTTTCCTCAATATGCTGGACAATATGTGCATTTTATTTGAATGAGAGCTACATTTGCTCCATTTCTATGACTCTGCAGACACCTGCTCAACACTTTCTTACTAGATAGTAACGTGGCCCTCTGACTCTCTTCTAGTAGACTTCAATATGGTATTGTTTTTTTTTTTTGTTTTTTTTTTGTAGTTCTGTTCAAGGCAGCAATAGCATTCTAATGTTCAGCAATTACCTGTTATTAGCTCCATTTGAGGTACACTTTCCACAAAGATGCCTTGACTTAGTCAGTTGGTTCAGACCAAAAGACTGTAAGTGGCCTTCTACCATTTCTTAATAATGGCCACTTACTGATTTGAAGGAATACCTGTACATCTAGACTAACAATTACCACTAAGCATTTATAACAATTGTACCTTGCATACTTATTAAACAATACTACATAAAATAACACCACTATTTTGTGCCAGTGCAAATATTTTACATTAATTTGAACTAGAATGATGAGCAGCAGAAAAGTGCATTGTACCCACTTTGGTGCATGCCCAGAAGTCCTAATATCCTAATTACATAATGTTTTGAAAGATAACCAGTATCTTTTTTTCTGTTGCATATACTATTCATTTTGTGATTATATCTTTTTTAATGAATTTTATATACTTATTTCTGTTACATATTCATGACTGTAGAAGTTAGTAATGTCACAGTACTCCCTGACAATATCCCCTGCAGATTTATGTCCTTAAGTAATGTTTCTCAGTCTGGTATAATACATTTATATTTTATTACATCATAGTTTCCATTTGTAAAGTGTAGGAAAGGTGATGTAGTTATGACTTGAAATAGGTTTTACTGTTGGGTAATGGTGATATGAGCTGCATTATTTATTAGGGCATAGGCATTTATAGGCTGCAGAAAGATGCAAAGGTTGTCATTGTTATTTCTAAGATATTGCCATCTTAATTAAACTTCATACTGTCTGTTCCAAATTGTTTTGATTGACATAGCTGGTTTACATTTTGACATATGAATTTGGTACTGAGTACTTTGTCCAATCACTGTTTATCTAGTTAAAAGTCCCCATGATAGTACAGATATAAACATTTTATAGCTGGAATGTCTGGTATTTACCAAAACAACCTTTTTGCCTTTCTTGTGTATCTTTTTTTTTTTATTCAGAATTTGAAGAGCTCTAAAAAGACACTGTGGAGATGGAAAATTACATTCCCAGTATTTGTACTCCACAGGAAGAAGCCTATTGGGTGCAAAATATTTTGTCTGGCTGCATATCTCACTGCAGACTGATGGGCATTTTTACATGCTGTGTTTTATGCAATATCTTTTATCTACTGAATGAATACCAGTATTTAGTTTGATATGCAGGTGCATACAAGGTACAAAAAAGTATCCTGCAGGATGAGATGGAGAAATATCAGATTTCCTAACACAGCAGATTGTTCTGGCAGTTGTCTCAAAACACTGAACTGATGTTCTTCATTACCTTAAATAAAGAGACCAGCTTCTAGAGTCTCATATAATTTACAAGCAGATAGTCATGCCTCAGAAAAAGAAACACAAGGTTTTCTTTCTACTGTAACCTTAAAAATAAATAAAATAAAATCTATGTAAATGTTTTCCTGTAGCTCTTTACCATATTCTTTCATTCTTCCATTTCTCAGCCAATTTCTACTTTTCACACCTGCAGTCAATGTGTATTGTACAGATAATTGTCTCTGCTTCTGAAATAACATAACTTCCCTTAACAGCTGAACAGCTGTACTTCCTTGTTTCCCACTCATCTGCAATTTCTCTTATTTCTTATTTTCTGTTCTGTTCTAATTTTCCATAATTATTTAATCTCATGTAAAAGTTTCTTTATAGACTCACAAGAATTTTGATCCATTTCAGTCCAAAATATATATACACTACCAACTATAATAATGCCCCTTTTTGTTATCAGTTATTTACTCCCCCTCTTATTCTCTTCTCCTTTTCCAGATATCATCTTCCTTTTACAACAGGTTCTGTAATATTTTCTCACAGTTCTTTGTCTATAACATCAATACTAGTATTCTTAATTATGCCATCCAAACATAATTATTTGCTTTTGATATCCTTTCTCCTGTGTTCTATACTTTGCTGTAACACATCCAAGCACTAATGTTGGGGCTAATTCCTCATAATAATTGTTTATTATTCTGTCTAAAACTCTAAATACTTGCAGCTTGGGAGATCATCATTACTTTTATGATATAAGGAATGTTAGGGTCAAAATGTTTCTTGATTAGTATTAGCATATCCAAGAAGCTCTAGTGTTTTTTTGTTTCAGGCTCCCAAAATTGTACTATTTGTTTCATAGAATCATCTTTTGCTTTCTCAATCTGGTGACTTTTTCATGATTTACAAAACCATGTCGAGAGCTGCAAGAACTAAGTCCAGATCATATTGAGAATTGACAATGACACTATTTTAAATTTCAAGTTTTAACCTGTTTTAAGTCTAATATGCAATATGATGACTATAATAGAGCTAGGAGATAAAAAGTCTCCTGGCTTAAATAATGTAGCTTCCCTTAAGCTAATTTAAAAAAAGTAGATATTTGAGACATTAATTTATTTGCTTATACTTTTCCATTTGCTGTACTCATTTTTTATGTATTGATTATTAATTGATAATTGATTAGTTGTTGTGAGTAACATCATTAATTGTTATTGATGCTACTATAAAAGACTAATTTATCACATATACTGTTTAGCCTGATGAAGTGTTAGTGAAAATTGTTTAATTAATAAAATCCCTATTCGCTGGTGCATGGTATCCAGGGATTTTATTTTGACTTTTTCATGATTTAGCCATTGAATGCCAGCTGTCTTTTGAGTTAAAATTATTTCCATACATCACATTCAGCTAACAAACAATCTTATTTTAATCAATTTCTTAAAATTTTCTCCATTGATTTCATAGCCTGATAATTTCCCAAAATGTTCCCACTCTTCAAAATGCCCTTATAGATTGTTCTGATTGAGTTTACTACAATAGAACATCATCTGCATAAAGACTAATTTTATTTTTTCTACCTACCATTTTACACATAACTTATGTCATATCCCAGATTCTGAAAGCTAGTAATTCTAAAAATGAGCAAAAAAAACATGTTCTCACCAAAAATGTAAAAGGTTTGCCCACTACACCATTTAAAACATACTCCTCTGTTGCATCCTTCCACGCTATACTGATATGTTCCATCCATTTTGAAAGAGGGCCAAACCACTGCAACACTTGTCAAAAAAAAGCCATCTCCCCTTATGAAATCAACAGGTGCTGTTATAAGTCTGTCTTATTTTATTTGTTTTATTTAATCCATTGTTGATCAAGTTAGTCCCACTAGGCTTTCATTCATTTATTTATTTTATGTATACATTTGTTAGGTGGGAGCTTCCTTATTTTCTGACAGTAGCAAGGCCTTCCAAATAGAATCGTTTATTGCTTCCCCTCTGTAAAACTCTCCTGATCTTTATAAATCAAGGAGGGCATTATTCTCTTCAGTCCTTGCATATTCATTTAACACTGGTGCTCAACACAGATATTAGTCTATATGATACTGGGTCCATAGACTATCACTTTGTTTTAATATTGTGGTGAGACCATATTTCCGTGACAGTGGGATATACTTCCTTTGCTGAACATCTTTAAATGACTTCCTTTTGAAATTATGAGGACTGAAGTTGTGCTTTCAGAACTGTGAAATTTAAAGAGCAAAAAGGAAATAGATATACTAGGTCCATTGTCGTAGTACCTCAGAATATACCCCTTACGCTGACATAACTGGTCTTGAAGTTAGTATATACAAGTACCATGGGTGTGGAAAGGACACCCCCACACACACACATCAGGGATTGCAGGGTGTTGTCCCTCTTCAAAAATGCATTCATAACAGTACAGTAAGTTTTGTGGTTCACTGTAGTTCTTTTCCCTGCACAGTCTGCTGTAGCTGCTGGGTTTAACACTTAAGGATCTTATACTTTCAATATGAAACCTCTATAGATGCCTCATGTAATACCCTTTTAAAAAATATTTCTAGTTTCTGTAGAAAAAAATATAATTTCATAATCGTTTTCTGACATTTAGATTTTAAATTCCCATTACAGCTTGTATTTTTTTTATTTTATGCAAATTCATGTCCTTAATTTGTATGTCCATTTCAGGCTGTCTTTACAATCTAGGTTATTCTTATACACCTTAACCTAGAACTTCCTCTCCTGTCAACTTTTGCCTTCTTTCTCCACATTTATCTCCCCTCCATCATGTCCCATTATGTCTGGACCAATGCACTGTGCTTTTCCACTTGTATATATCACCCTTATCTTCTCATCAAAATTTTCTGAAATTCCCATCTGAATTCCCACTTCTCCTCCATATTGCACCTCTTTTGCACCTTGATTTTCCTAAAATATAATGGCCATTTCTGAGAGCCCATTAACTACCCCTGCATCCCCTTCTTGGGACACTGTCATGTAACTTTCATTCTGCTGCCACTGTCATAGTTATACATTACCATACTGCCACAGAATTTAATTTTGCAGTTTTGGGTTTGTTCTGTCCATCCTCACTACATCCTTTCGTTTTTATTTCTGGCTTCCGTGAACTAAAAACCATGAGATAACCAACATCATCTGAAGGAAATTTTTCCTTTTATAACCTACATTTCGATTTGATGGGAATATAATATGGAAACAGAGATATTACTTCTGCATTTCCCTTAATGTTACCATGTATAGTATTGGAAAACAATAGTCCTGCCTATACTCAGATCCCAAGTGAGACAGTAATGAATTCATTTCCCTATGAAATAAAATATAGCATAGATAGCCACTGACAGTTTCTATATCTAATTTCCAACTTTTTCAGTTTACCCCACTTTTTACTTTTTCTGCATGCAGGCCTTCTCCAGGTTTAATGGTATGTTCATATGTTGCACTGTAGCCATCGTATACTTCTCTGTCCTATTCCAAGACTTCTTGATCAGATGCTGTTTTGATTTGGGTAGAATATATGTGGGAACCAAACTAAATATTATCAGCTTAATCCTTAGATTTTCCAACATAATACATTGTTTATCTCTTTTGTTATTTCTTCCTGTGTCAAAATAATGGCCTGTATTTTCTTCCCCTACTGTATTCCACCATACTTAGAACCTTCCAGTTTCTGAAATTCAATTTTATATCTTCCTGCTTTGTGAGGTATCATTGTTGTTTCAAAAAAAAAAAAAAAATACATACACCTCCTCTAATTGCATATACAATCAAAATTCTCTTTCTCTGGGAAGGTCACAGAATAGCATTTATTGTATTAGATGTGTGTGTGTGTGTGTGTGTGTGTGTAAAATGCACGCACTCGAGGCCCTTCTCAGTATGGAGAACATCGATGTCTGTGCTGTGACAGAAACCTGGTTCTATCAGGTTTTACCTCATATCATGCCCGCCCCAAAATATGGACAATACCAAGAAAGGAGGGGGGTATCCATATTCATCAAGGACACCCACACCTCAAGACTGGTGGCAGAGACCATCCAGGTGCAATTAACCATAGGCAAGACTGCTCTGCAAATTGTAGCATGTTACAGGCCACCCTCACAAACTCAGGAACCTCACATGGCCTTCCTGAAAACACTAGAGGGATAAATGTATCACCAAACACCATCATACTAGGTGACTTCAATTACCCTAATATAGACTGGGAACACTACTCAAGCCCAAACACCCTAGCCCAAAAGTTCCTGGAATTCATAAACTCAAATGCCATGGAACAACTAGTCACCATCCCCACAAGAGGAGATAACATACTTGATCTCATCATCATGAACATGGGAGCACAATGTTCAACACCGAGGTGTACCCTCACTGGTGAGATCAGACCTGGAGGTCCTCATCCCACCCCACCTGAAATAAAAAGACCACAGTAAAGAACTTCTCAAAAGCCGACTTCACACTTCTAAAGACTAGTGTGGTCTCCTTTAAGGCCCCCGAGCCGTATGGAAAAAGTACTCAAGCCTGAATCACTTACAAATGCCTTCTACCAGCACCTGCAGGACTGCATGGATAAGGCAATCCCAAGCAAAACAAAGACTCCCATAAACAAACTCTACAACAAAAGGAGGAAGCTACTACAAGATAGAGCAAAACTTAAAAGGTAAGACACCCTTGATCACTATAAGTAAAAACTAAGAGCTCTCATAAAATCATCCAAAGCAAATTTCGAGAGAAAAATAGCTAAAGACTCAAAAGACAATCATAAGGCCTTCTTTAGCTATGTTAGAAACCCCTGGAGGAAACTCCCAGATATGCTCAGAGCTAGTTCAAAATGATGTGAAGATTACTGATCCTACAGACATTGCCAACATACTGGCTGACAGGTTCAGTGCAAACTCCCCCCCCCCCAAAGAGAGATATCTATACCAAACGATTGCAGCCCCCCAAACATCTCCAGCCCAAGTGAGAACTGACAGCATCCATGGGATCCATGAACTCAATGAGGAATTAAACCCACAGCTAGGACAGCTGTTTAATCAAAGTCTTACCTCTGGATACTGCAACTGTGGTACCACTTCACAAAGGCGGTGCCTCCAGCCCATTAGCTTGACAAGCCTTATCTGCAAAGCCATGGAGAGGATCATAATGGACCTCATAAATAAAGACATAGGGAATTTGCAGACTTTGGATCCAACCCAGTTTGGCTTTGTCAAAGGCAGATCATGCCTTTTAAACTTGGTTGACTTTTTCAAACAGTCACCAAAGCCATTGATGAGGGAAAGGCAGTCCATACAGCCTACCTCGATCTGGCTAAGGCCTTCGATACAATACCCCATTCGCGTATCATTGAAAAACTCATCAGCTTAAATGTCAACCCATACATCACAAGATGGGTTGCAAACTGGCTGAGTGACAGAACCCACAGGGTCAGAGCTGCTGGCGCCATGTCAGACTCAAAGCCTGTCACAAGTGGTGTCCCACAGGGCTCAGTCCTGGGCCCACTCTTGTTTGGCATCTACTTTTCCAAGTACAAGCAAACACAGGAGGGTTATGGCTGACAAAGTTTGCAGATGACTGCAAACTAAACACATCTGACACAGATATCCTTCAGAAGGGTCTCACAGAAACGGATAACTGGTGCCAGAGCCACGGCCTAAAGTTAAATGCCAAAATGCATAGTCATACAAAACAAGGTTACCCCTAGCTACCAAATAGGTGGCAATCCACTGAGCACAGAAGAAGTTATCAGGGACCTGGGGACCCAGGTTGATAGTAGTCTGTCATTCGACACCCATGTAGCTAAAGTAGTTAGGAAGACCTTCTACATTGCCCACCTTATCATGAAGGGATTCTCATCTAGATCAAGGGAGGTCATAGTCTCCCTTTACTCATCACTCATCAGACCAATGATTGAGTACAATGCCCCATTCGGAATGTATCTGACCCGACACTTGCAGCAGCTGGAGAGGCCACAAAGTTCCTCACCAAAAGGATAAAGGGTCTCAAAATCTGTCCTATGCTGCCCGACTGAAAGAACTCCAGCTCTATTCAGTCGCCACCGCTTGTCAGAGGTGACCTTTGCCTAACATACAAGGCCATGTCAAACCCAGATTTGATGAATATGCTTCACCTCAAAAATCTAGATCCATCAGAGCCACAAGGGCGGAGACTTAAACCTTGACACGGCTATTATAGGGGTGCTGGAGGGATAGATTCATCACCCAAAGACTCCTATGCTGTGGAACAAAATCCCGTACATGTGAGGCAGAGCACCTCGCTGGCCTTGTTCAAGAGAAATCTTGACCAATGGATGGGAGATCGCAGATATACCCCAGGGATTACCTCAGTGTCACTGCTCGGCACAGCAAAATAATGGGTATAGTTCCCCATACTAAAGCTTGTAAATGCCCTCGGGCAGCTAGCCTAGTATGAACCTATGAACCTATGAACCTATATATATATATATATATATATATATATATATATATATATATATATACAGGGGTCTACTTCATTTGATCGAAAGACCGTTTGACCTAAAACTTTTTTTGATTTGATTTTTTTGAAATCAGCATTCAAATAAAAAAAGGCTTTTGTCCCCTCTCTCCAGGTGGAGCGGGTGTTGAGTTGGTATAGGGGTGTGGAGGGTGGAGGGCCCCACCTGGTTTCCTTTAAAAGAAGAAAAAAACACAAAAGTACAGATTTTAAATGAAAATAGGTGGGGAGCTTCGCCCACCACACCCCCCCAACTATATATACCAACTCCAGGGTCACATGACATTGGGGAGGGGGACAAATCCCTGTTATTTGCCTTGAATACTGGTTTTCAATCAAATGAAATTTCGATCAAATGGGTTTAGGTCAAATGGACCCATATTATATATATATATATGTATATATATATATATATATATATATATATATATATATATATATATATATACACACACACACACACACACACACACACACACACACACACACACACACACATATACACACACCTGCAATGGGGTTCCATAAGATTGGGATGGCATGGTGAAAGTGTTCTCCTTGCACTTTTCCTGTTACACTGCTATTCAACGTAAGGCACATCTCCTGGTGGAATATCAGTATGGTTATAGGCACGTCCATGCAATGTGGATCAGTGACCAAGATTACTGGCTCAGAGTGAGGAATCTATTGAATACAGATAATGTGATACTGTAATATTCTGTGTAAAAAAAAACTGCATTAACTATGCTTGCTGGATCCTGACACACCATGGAGATACGTACATATATAGTGAGAGAAAGAGTATGTGTCTATATATGGATGCTAAGGATGTCAGAATGACAATGATTTTCACCTGCTTTTTATCATTGTATGCATGTGTTATCACTTAGTCAGACAGATGTCAGCCTAGCTTACACGTGTTGCACAGCTACAATGTCACCTTACAATACACACACAGACATATAAAAATATGTGCTTGCTGATTACACACAGATGCACAGACTTAGGTTCATAGGTAGGTACTAGGCTATCAGCCCAAGGGCCTAAGTAAGCCTAGCCAACAAGGTTCCCTGGCGTACGCCACTCAAGAAAGTTATTTTCCTGTGCCACTGTAGAGCAGGGCCACAGAAGTGATCCCTGGGGTGTATTTCATGTTTCCCATCCACTCATTAAGATTTTTTCTTGAAGAGTGCTAATGAGGAACTTTGCTTGACATAGATGGGTAGCTTGTTCCAGTGTATGGGAAGTCTCTGGGACAGGAATCTATCCCTCCAGCATGTCCTCTTAGTTGTGGTGACAAGGTTTAGGTCCCTAGAGTGTGTAGCTCGGAGGGATTGGGATTTCTTTAGGTATAGCATGTCCAACAGCTCTAGGTTTGACATAGCTTTATATGTTAGGCAGAAATCACCTCGGAGTAGGCGATATGCTATGGAGTAAAGCTGGAGTTTTTTGAGACTGTCAGTGTAGGGCATCTGTTTGAGGCCAGTAATCCTCTTTGTGAGGTACTTCTGTGGCCTTTCCAGCTGATGCAGATGTCTTGTGAGGTACATTCCAAATGGGTCTAATGAGTGTCGAGTAGAGGGAAACAATGACCTCTTTTTTTCTTGGATGAGAACCCCTTTGTGATGAGGTGTGCCACATAGAAGGACTTCCTGACTGCTGTGGCGATGTGATTATCAAAGGAGAGACTACTGTCCACCTGGGTCCCAAGGTCTCTTATCACACATTCGGTGTTAAGTAGACTGTTGCCTATGTGGTAGTTCATGGGTACAGAGTTTTTACCAAAGGGGATGACAATGCACTTTTTGGCATTGAGCTTGAGGCCATGGCTCTGACACCAGGAATCTGTCTCAGTGAGGCCCTTCTGTAGGATGTCCACATCATTTGGGGACTCAACTATGGCTCCTAGTTTACAGTCATCTGTAAACTTCATTAACCAGGGGCCTTCTGTGTTAGCCTGTACTTCAGAGAAGTAGATACCAAACAGGAGAGGTCCCAGGACTGAACCCTGTGGTGCTCCACTTGGCACTAGTTTGAAGTCAGATTTGGAGTCTGCAACTTTTACAGTGTGGGTTCTGTCAGTGAGACAGTTGGCAACCCATCTTGTGACTTAGGGATTTATACCTAGTTTAGTGAGTTTAGCTATAATTCCAGAATGGGGGATGGTGTCGAAAGCCTTGGTAAGGTCAAGATAGTCTGTGTGAACCACCATACCCTCGTCTACGGCTTTGGTGACTGCCTCAGAGAAGTCTATCAGGTTCAGGAGGCATGATCTGCCTTTCACATACCTGAACTGGGTGGGAGTCCAGAGTTTGGAGGTTACCAGTGTCTTTGTTTATGAGTTCCAAGATGATACGTTCCATGGCCTTGCAGACCAGGCTCATCAGACTAATAGGATGATAGTTCTCGGAATCAGTGGTGGCTCCCCCTTTGTGGAGTGGGATAACTGTTGCTGTGCACCATTCAGTGGGCACAAAGCCTGATGTGAAGCTATGATTGAACATGGTGCTTAGGTGAGGAGCCAGTTCATACTGAAGTTTGTGTAAAATGCAGCCTGGGATGTTGTCCAGTCCCATGGATGCTGTGTTTTTGGCTTTAGAGAATGCAACTTTTACATGCATAGCTGTGATTACAGGGACTCTGTATTCTTCCTGTATAGATATGGGCCCTTTAGGGGGTGAGAGGGGGTAACATTAGCACTGAACCTACCTCCCAGGATGCTGGAAATATCAGTTGGTTCTGTAATTTTTCTTGCCATTGTGCTGTAACTTAGAGCAGATCTGGGTGTTGCCATTGAGATTTTTGACATAGGTATAGAATGCTTTGTGGTTGTCATTAGTATCAGTGGCTATTTTGCTTTCATAGCTAGCTTTGGAGGATCTTATAAGGGATCTCAGCTTCTTATTGAGGCTGACCAGGGAGCTCCTCCACTCATGGGATTTTACTGTCTTTTGCAACAGTTTCTTCCTTCTGTTGTACAGTTTGTTTATGGCAGGGGACCACCAGATTTGCTTCCTTTTTTGGAGGATGGTGTCTTGGTTCTGTTTGGGATAGCACAATCCATGCACTCATGTAAGTGCTTATAGAGTGCAATTGTGTAGGATTCAGCAGTCGTAACTGTATTGTCCATCTGCATGGGTGTCATGAAGTTCGCCACTTTTGGCTTTGGAGAAATTTTTTACCATGGTTTCCTTAATGGGGGGTGGGGGCAGGATGTGGATATGTAGGGTGATTAGCTTATGGTCGGATAGGACCAACGAGAATTTGACTTTAGGTATGGAACACCAGTCACTCTTGTTGGTAATGACTAGCTCTAGGATATTGTTGCCCCTGGTGGGGGATTGGATAAGTCGATCCAGGGCATTGGAATTTATGAATTCCAGAAAGCAGTGAGCGAAGGAGTTGGTACATGAGTAGTTTTCCTAGTTAATGGTGGGGTAGTTGAAATCACCCATTATTAGGGTGTTTGGTCGAACCCTAATATTTTCCAGTATATCAAGAAAAAAGGAGTGGGAACCCTGGGGCATGGTGGGGGATCAGTAGCAAGCTACAATTTGGATTGCAGTTTTGCCTAGAGTTAGTTGCACTTGGATAACCTCGAATGCATTATGCTGAGCAACTAGCCTGGAGGCGTGGATATCCTTAATGAATATGGACACACCTCCGGCTTTGGTGTTCCGGTCCAGGTTACATGGCCGAAAATTGTGGCATGGGTTATAGCCTGGTAGTGCACGGGTGCTCTCTGGAGCCTTGAACCAGGTCTCAGTCATTGCAAAGATATCGATGTTCTCTATTTTAAGGAGTGCCTCGAGTGAGTGCATTTTGAGATTTAGACTTATAGCATTGATTAGCATTACCCTCAGTTTTTGCTTGCCTGTTCTTGTTACGGTGGTGAATTTGTCATTTGAACCTTGCCTAAAAAAGGCACTTTAGGGTTGGCAAGAGCCTTAGCCAGTATCCAGAATTCCAGGGGTGAAAGGTGCAGGCCATCTCTGGCAAAGCTTCATGGTCTGTCGACCATGCCGTCCCAGGCAGACAGATGCTGGATCCCCTTAGAATGACACCAGAAGCTTAGCCAATTGTTGAAGTCAATCATTTTGTCCTTGTACTGCGCTATCATTCCGGGCAATGGCAGAATGCTACTCAGGCTAGGGTCATACCTGCCTGGGCAACAATATCAGAGAGCTCTTCCATGTCTCTTTTCATGTAGTCCAGAGAGGCACATCTCGGGTCGTTCACACCAGCATGAACAATGACAGAATCATATTTGTACTTGTTGTGGCATGACCCAAGTGTGTGGGTTATGTGGCAGATCCTGGCAACCGACAGGCAGCTGACAGTAGCCTTCTCCTTGTTTAGCCTGGTGAGTGGGACATCAGTGTGCCTGACTATAGAGTCACTTATGGCTAGTGTGTTGGGTACATTGTTTCTATGTGTGGATTTTGGTGGTGTAGATTTAGTGGGACTATGTGATGAGTGTGGTGTGGTGCAAGTGTTTACCTTCTCCTCTTGACTGTCAAGTTCAATCTTGGTTGGAGAGAGCTTTACCTCCAGTTTGGCTAGATAAGTGCATCTCTCACAGGTTGTAGTGTTAGGTGGTAGGAGGAGAGGGTTGTCTGTGTACATGAGGCAATTGCTACATTGCCCCAGATTCATCAGATAGACAGGAGAGAACACTGGGAGCTGACCCTTGGACATGCCTGAATAAATAAATATTTTCCTCTAGATAAGTTAGGAAAGTGAGTACAAGAGCTGTTTTTCTCTAAGCAAGTGAGGAAAGTAAGTAAAAACTGTTTTCCTCTAGGTAATGAGGAAGGTTGAGTGCTGTAGTAATTTGTAGCTTATTTAGTGCTTACAACAAGTTCTGAATAAGTGCTGAGCACGAATAAGCAAATTCAAGTGCTAAAACTAAGAATCTGTATCTGTACTAGACTAGTTACAGGAATGAAACAAGTGCAAATCTGGACCTTTAAATCAGAAAGTTGAGAGAGATGAAAAAATTGCCCAAACGGCCAATAACTACAATTTCTGGGCCAGAAACCACTCCTTATGTGGTAGATAGGTTACCTAGTGCTTACCACTCCCACTGATAAGCTAGCAGGCTTCCCTCCAACACAGAAAGGCTTGGGGGGCTCAGGAGCATACAAACAGTCCTGGATACAGCAAACCTGTATCTGGACTAGACTAGTTACAGGAAAGGGGGAAACAAGTGCAAATGCAGGCTTTTAAATTAGAAAGTTGAGAGAGATGGAAAAACTGCCCAAACGACCAGTAACTACAATTTCTGGGCCAGAACCGCTCCTTATGTGGTAGATAGGTTACCTAGTGCTTACCACTTCCACTGATAAGCTAGTAGTCTTCCCTCCAACACAGAAAGGCTTGGGGGGCTCATGAGCTTACAAATATTTCTGGATACAGCAAACCTGTATCTGGACTAGACTAGTTACAGGAAAGGGGGGAAACAAGTGCAAATGTGGGCTTTTAAATCAGAAAGTTGAGAGAGATGAAAAAACTGCCCAAACGGCCAAGAACTACAATTTCTGGGCCAGAACCACTCCTTATGTGGTAGATAGGTTACCTAGTGCTTACCACTCCCACTGATAAGCTAGAAAGGGCTTCCCTCCAACATAGAAAGCCTTGGGGGGCTCAGGAGCTTACAAACAGTCCTGGATACAGCAAATCTGTATCTGGACTAGACTAGTTACAGGAAAGGGGGGGAAACCAGTGCAAATGTGGGCTTTTAAATCAGGAAGTTGAGAGAGAGATGGAAAAACTGCCCAAACGGCCAATAACTACAGTTTCTGAGCGAGAAACCACTCCTTATGCGATAGATAGGCTATCTAGTGCTTATCACACCCACTGATAAGCTAGAAGGCTTCCCTACAACACACAGAAAGGCTTGGAGGGCTCAGAAGCTTACATACAGTCCTGGATACAGCAAATCTGTATCTGGACTACACTAGTTACAGGAAAGGTAGGAAACAGGCTTAGAGTTTTTTTTTTTTTACAGAAAAGCAGCTAAAACAACACTAAAAACAATTCAAGTGCAGTGCAAGCTAGCACACTTCAGTGTGTAGCAGTATTAAAGCAAATACAGTTTAAATAAATGCAATATATTCAAAATGTATTCTGAACTGAATTCAGTTATAGTTTTATTCAAATCTGAACAGTTAAAAAGTGCCAAAAATATACTTATCAGCTGAGAAGCACACTCAGTCAGAACACAGGGAGATTCTAGCAAAGTTTTTTTTTTTTTTTTTTTTTTTTTTTAGTAAAGTGGAAAGGGAGAAAGGAGGAGCAGAAGATAATTGAAGCTTAACAAACTAAGTGGGTTGGCCTTCTCAAATGTTCTCTCTGTAATAGGTAAAATGAGCTAATGACGCTAGACTGGGGGGAGTGTTCCAGATAAAATTTACAGTAGGGGCGGGCAACTGCAAAGTCATCCAGTATAAGAACAACATAATAACAGGAAGGGTGGGAATACAGCACCAATATAAATAATAAGCAAATAATGTATAAATACAGCACAGTGCAAATTAAGTTGCAAATAGTGTACTTATTAGTTTGGAATAGATTCCAACTCTGCTCACAGCCAGGAGCTCTATCAGCTTTGCACCAATTTACAGAAATGCAGTCTGTACTGGAATTACAACAGAGAAAATACACCTCAGGCAATGACTAACAGCTAGGATGTGGGCTAGCTCAACAATCCCCTACCTGAAACTAGCTTCTGAGCTACCCTGAGAAAAAAAAAACAGTGGAGACAACAAGGGACAGAAACAGTACAGCAACTGCATAAATAATAAATAAATGTATAAATACAGCACAGTGCAAATTAAGTTGCAAAAAGTGTACTTATCAGTTTGGAATAGATTCCAACTCTGCTCACAGCCAGGAGATCTATCAGCTTTGCACCAACACACACCAACGCACACACACAAACATACACACAAAGACTGTTAAAGTGACAGCACATGCTAAATACAGAGATGTTGCTCCAGTACTGTAGCCATTGCCAAATCGAAGGGATCGCAACAAGATGTCATGCTGTGCAGTCCAAATGTCAGTCTTCACATAGTGGTGTTATAAGTTCTTTGACAGCTTTGAAAGCTGTGACACACGTCATGCTGCCACACAATAAACAAAACTATGGTACAGTGATGGGTCTAGCAGCTTTCAAAGCTGTTTGCTGGTCAAAGGTATAGCTTGCTTCTGACTGTTTAGAAATGCTATGTGTGTTACAGTTTCAAAGTTATAAAACACGTTTACACTCTTACACATTTTTCTTTGCACATTACAATACAAGCAGGGCAGCTAAATCTAAATTCCATTTCTTTAACACATTAACAAAGTTGTTATGATTAGTAATCCCATCATAATCCTCTCTCTTTGTTTCTCCTTATATAACATTAAATAAATAAACTGAATAAAATTATGCCATCTGATGACATATCATTTGTGTGCCATCGGATAACATGATCCATTTTCCAGCAGCATTTTTATCTATGTTATAGATTTTACTGCTGGCATGCATAATTATTTCCACATCTTTTTCCCTCCGGAAAAGTACGATACTGTTTGGGGAATCGACCCAAATGACATGATACATTGCTAGAGTGACCCTCTTCAAAGAAAATAGTACTGTTGGTTATGATATCTGTATTATAGCAGGAAAATTCACTGTGATAGTGAAGCTTCTTTCCCTTTTCTCAGTCTGTGGGTTACTTTTTGGTAAAATATTTCCTTTCTTCTTTTTCTTAACTAATGTTGACATGTTTCCCACTCTAAAGGTGGTAGTTGCTTCAATGGGCAGCACCTACCAAATGTCAAGGAAATGTAGTTCATATCAAACTCTTTATGACTTTAGGGAAATAAAATTAAATGGACTGGTCACTCAGTCTAGATGTCTGATTAATAAAATGTTTTAAACATGTACTGATTGCATTCTATCTTATGTGTATGTTGTCAGTTACGGATGACTAGCTTTAACACATCAGCTTTAATGAACGCACTAGATAAACTATTATTTCGAGTCTAATGTTCAAACATAACTTAAAATGTTGCATAGGAGGTGGCCATTAACAAATATCAAAGAATTTCACTACAAATAGACAATATGGTACACTCATTAGAGACCATCAAAATGTAGGAAACTGAAGCACTTTCAATACAAGTTTTTGTTCTACTCAGTGGATTGCAGTCAGTATCCACATAAAATTATTCAAGGAGGTGAAAACCATAAATGTAAACTGAAATCACACACCACAGCAAACCACTATTAGTTTAATTTGAGGTGTAACAAATTAGAAACTAATAATTCCCACTTATAAAGCATGAAGATTAGGTCTGCAGAAAAGATCAGGATTCTGTACAAGTGTTTTTTTTTCAGTTCTTGAGTGCAGTTATCCTTTAATACAGTGTTTGCACTTGCAGATGTAGACAAAAGGGTCTATGAGATGAGAATTCATCCATGCACCATTTTCCCTAAATGTGTAGTACATTGTATAAGACTTCTTCAGCTGAAGGGATGTGATCTTATTTATTTTTTTATTTGAAAGTGTCGGCGTGCATTTCAGAGAGAGACAGAGAGAGAGAGAGAGAGATCAACAGCATGGTGACAGCAGTTTAAGCTCATGACTGTCCTTAATGTAATGGAGACTTGTATCCTTGCAGTAGTGTCCCTAAATGGGTGGAGGATCATCTTTTATAAGACTTTTGATAATATTTTGCTTCACTGAACCACTATTGGAGGGGCTGCTTACATGTCACATCCCCTGTTAATTATATATACCAACTCCGAGGTCACAGTACAATAAGGGGCAAGGCAAATTCCCTGATCCCTACCATACTGTAACCTCAGTGTGACAAAGCCAGTAAAGTTCTAAAAGCTAATTTTCAGTCAACTCTACTAGCTTTATTACTCATCAGTGAGAGTACACTTTCGATGGAAAGGTATGCACCATTTGGTCACCCTTTTTTGTACAATGGCTTTATTTTTCATTTTTTTTCCTTTGGTATCCTGAGGTTCTCATATCTCCTAGTCAGAAGCTGGCTAGTTTAAAGTGCTGACTCTATTTAATGTGCAAAGGCAGGTGACACCATTGAAAAATGGGCACGTGATTATCAGCAGTTGGATTGTTTTTATAATTTTTCTTCGTCATGTGGCTGTCCTCTTGGTGACTGCACTGATCTTGTTTTGCTTTCTTTGGAGGGTGCAAAGCAAAGCTTCGTTTTCAGAGATCATTGCAAAAGTAAGTTGTAACAGTCAAATTGCTGGTGAACATAAAGGGAACTATGAGAATTTATCATTACAAATGACAGTTATGCCATTCCACAATGGAAAAATAGTGCTTCTTGCTGAAACCATAGCTAAAGCCATAGCCCTCAACTGTCTTTGACTTTGCCTCACATCTTTTCTCTGTGCCTCATAAAATTTGTATTTTGTAGCAAAGTAGTAAGGAATAAAGTAACTAAACAGCACCATTAGTTAAATTTAGGTATTGCTTGTCTTTAGAACATGCATGCTACTACAAATCTGTTTAGCTTAACAACTTTGCAACTGCAGTAGAGCATTGATTATCTGAATGTCTATTATCTGAAACATTAATGATCTGACTGCAGCCTTCCAAAGTTTTCGGTTAGGAAAAATCATGAAGTCTGTCTATGTAAACGTTATACGTATTCACTTGTGCATGTTTTTTGAGCTTGTAGCACGCTTGTGTGTGAAAAAATATTCTTTATTGTCCACTGGAATCACTGAATGGTTGAAAAGTATATTCCCTGCATGCAGAAACAAGATTTTGGAAGTTTTTTCATCCTGTTCAATTATATGTTTGATTATCCAAACTACCCTAAGTCCCAATTAGTTCGGATAATTGACAATCTACTGTGAATGATATCTATAAATTTAATTTGTCTCTGACTTGACTGTGGTCTTGGTCTCTGATTATTTTTGACTTTGTCCTTAACTGTAGACTGAAGACACAGAGAGCTATGGCTAAAACACCTCACTAACATAAATACAGTCAGCGGTTTAAGGATTTATGCTATATTGTTTTATTAACAGATATTAGGAACTGACGCTGTATTATTATTATTGTTATTATGTTTCAGCTATTTACCCAGTTTTTAGGTCTCTCTTCCTTTTTTCAGCAAAACAGGATGATTGGGGTTATCGTTTCTGGAATTGGCATTGCTGGATCAGTCCGTATCAGGGACCTTCTAAGTCCCCAACATGCCAGCCCATCTGAGAAGTTAAACCTTGTGGGCTTTGTATCTAGGTAAGAGAGAAGTTTCTGTAACCATAAGTAGCATATGTGGAAATACTGGAACTGCTTACCAATAGGCTCCTGGATTCATTAATTCTGCAAAAGGATTGTTTAACTTCTTGAACTGCTGTAGTTCAGACACATTAGTATTCATAGCCATTGTTCTTCTAAAGTTTCTTAATGTGTGATTGTTAGCTAAAGCCTGCTACTCATAAACTGAGGTAACTTGCCTCAGCATGTTTTATGCTTCGCAAGACATTTATATTTAGAACAAAACTTGTCTTACTTCATTCTGTTGCAGGTTTTAAAAGTGGGATCGGTAGATTGTTTTGATTTTACACTCCCTGTTGACATTTCTTTGCACTCTGCTATGACGTGCCAGGCAGATTGTGTCATGCCTCCAAACAGATTATACAAGTTTTGTCAGTATAGATACAAGAGCACATGACTGTTTAAAATAGAAATCTGTTTTCAGTCAATTAACAGACTTCATTAGATTGACTGGCCATTAATGAGCTTAGGAATTAATTAGTGCTCAAACTCTCATTAATTTCAGTATGGTGCTCAGGCTTATACAATATGACATATCTTTGCATAAAAAGATATCGGGGGAAGGGCAAAAACTGCATATGTCAGTTAATGTATGTGTCAATAGCTTTATTAGCTTTGATAATCATTTGCACTGGGGTGCATTAATTTGACTATCCAGTAAAGGAGGCTTTCATAGCTCTTTATCCTCTTGCATGACTGATACTGATTGTAATCTGTAAGATATCTCCATGCACTAGTTTGTCCTCTGTTTGTGCTGTTTACCTAGATGTGTCATAACAGCAACTATATATTGGAATGGGACTGTTGAAGTAATCTGATGGGGTTTGTGATTTCAGAAGAGCAAGTTGCAAAGAACAGTTCTGTCCAGTTCCAAATAGTTACATTTAAGAATCTGGATTTATAGCATAAACGTGTGCGAAATTCTGTAGGTAAATGCAGTCTAAACATATGTTCACCAATATACTTAGCTGCTGAGATCTGAGTAAATTGACGCGATTTTCAGCACAGCATTTTATAGCAATAATTGATACCAGAGTTGCTGGCTTACAGAGTCATTTGCCTGTTCTTTTCTTGGACTGATTCTGTGGACTATGACCTGCACAAACTGCCCGTTAGCAAACATCATAATAACCTACATCCATTGTGTCATTAAATTATTTCTGGGAAACAGTGTTTTGGATAATAATAATAAAAAAAGTAAAAACTGATTAAATATGCTTTTGTATTATCACATGTTTTATTCTGCAATGAGCCAATTATTCCATTTTTTCTGATTCCTGGGTCTCTGCTACACAAGGATCACATCTGGCACACACGGTTACTAAAAAATATAATCTGCAAGGAAAGCTGTGTTTTATTAAGAGGTTGATGGCTGCACTGTATGTATTATAGATGTCAGCCACATAATATGGAATGGTGGTGCTTTCAGCAAAAATAGACAAAATTTAAGATTCTCAGGTATGATGTTGCATCTTCTGAACTTAAATATGTGTTTAAAGGGTTTTAACAACTTAGTTTTCACTGGGGAAGACAGTATAGTGTCAGCATATCATTCTCTTATTTTTGTGTCTGTTGGAATCATTCTGTTCCACATGATCCTTTTTTCTTGTTTCATACTTCAAAAAGGGCAAAGCAAAGAGCTTTAGTTTATTACAATTACAGTTTCCTAATTTTGTAGCAGTCATTTGACTTTCCTCCACTTAAAAAGTAAAGCATACAGTATCATGAAAGATCATCAGATAATGCCATCAGCAACAAGTTTTTAAAAGATTCATAGGTAGTTACCAGGCTTGCAATCCAGGAGCCTAGCCAAAATTCTCAGTTGTTCCTAAATCCAATGCCCAAGGTCACACAGTAGGCAAATGGGGGTTGAGGAAATTAAACTCTGTATCACAGAAACTACAGCTCACACCCTTAACCCTCTACGCTAATTTCTAGTATTAATGAATATTTGAAAATGACAGAGATTTTATTTATCATTAAGTTCAGCTGAGGTTTCAGGTGTCTTTTCTCGTGTTGATTTACTCATGACATTATGAATATTTGTGAAACAAGTAAGAGATGTACCCAGGATTTTTGGAATTTTATGAACCAGTTTCCAGACTGTCTACCCCCCAACACAGGATACATATTACATTGTTGAACCGTAACAAGTTTGAACGCCATATTGTTGAACCCATATGTTGTAACTTGGAAAAGTTCGAATGTTTTAATGGGGATTTCCGTTCAGTGTGGAAAGGGAAGATTTCCCTTTACTGCACTGTAGTGCAATCTCAGAGTTGGTATATTTAAAGACAGGGGAGGTGCTGGGGGGCTTGCCCCCCCTGCTTACAACCATCAGGTAGTTTTTTTTTCTGTTTTTTTTTATTTTTTTGACGTTTTTGAACTTTTGAAAGTTCGAATGTATGGGTTCGATGATATGGCGTTCGGACTTTTAAACGTTCGACAACATAATATGAACCTCCCAACACACACCACCATCCTCAGGAAAGAGTAGCCAAACATTTTCTTAATTTCTGATCTGTATATCATACAACTGGGCTGTAATCTCCCTCAAATATAACTGACATGTTTTTATTACAAAGCTCTGTCAGAGTCTAGGAAGAGCTCCCTTCCTAGATCTCCAAAAACTCCTCAACATCTATGACTTTAGAGCCACTTCAAAAAATCTGAAGATGTTCAGATCCTACATCTTGGGTTCTGAAAAGTAAAACTTTGGATCCTATGCCCTCAGATCTGATAGTTTTATTAAGCAAATCTCCTACACAGCCCTCAGATCCAAAATCCTTGGATCCGAACTCTGGTATTCCAAAGACTCCCAGAACTTGCTCACCTGAGTTAGTGATTGATCCAGTGTCTCTTCGGCTCCCTTTCCCCCTTCTGCAAACCACCCTGAGGAAACACTGTAGGCCAAAGTCCACTACCTCATCTGTCTTGTCCAGAAGTCTCTGCAAGGCCGATGTGGATAGGATGATGAGGGAGTTTCTTAGAACTCAGATTCAGATGGGTGTTATTTCATCTCCATCTCCCATTGGATCTGTGAGCCTCCTTTCCACTTCCCATATAGAATATCTCCTTCTCTGATCTGTCCCACAGTTTTGGAGCCCTCAGATCCCAAACTCTCCAGATAATCAGTGTCAGAGCCGAAGAGGGTTATGTCTTTGACTCCAATAGTTTCCTTGACTAATTCTACTCCTATCCCCTCGGATCAGAATGAATGTCTGAGCTGTGGAGCAAGGATCTACTCCAATGTTGTCAGAGCTGTCCTTGCCCCTCACAGCCTCAGCCAAGATAGCCCAGGTCCAGCTTCCTTCTAAAGGCACAGATTGACACTTGTCTGCTTCAGAAGTTTTGGCTCCTAGGTGACCAGCCACAGCTTCCCCCAGCCCATTTGCCATTGAGATAATGGAGAAGGTCATCTCTTGTCCAAGAAATCTGATCTTTCATTCTTCTTTGGATCCTGCAGCCATTCTCTCAGTGGATTCGAGCTCTGATCCCATCAGACCTGTTCCACAGGAACAGCCAGTACCATCTACTATCCAGACAGTTCCCTTGGAGAAAGTTCCCTTCTCTTCCAACACCTCCCCAGAGTATCTCACTGAGAAGGTTCCCTGTAAGTGAACATGCAAAAGGAGGTGCATAGATTCCCCTTGTAATCTCTCACTGAGGATACTGACTTCAACGAAGGGGAAGGGTTACCCATATCACCATCTGATGACGTCTTGTTCAGAGACATTTTGGTGATCCTTAAGCATAAAGGTGGTTGGTCCCCAGATAATCCTTTCACAGAGGAATCTGTATTTCTGGAAGCTTTTGGTTCAAAGATCATCCTCACAACTGGCCACTCTGTTATCCATTTCCAATGTGTCCATGAGGTTAATATCCCATGCTGCAGAGGGTACCTGATGGACCACCAGTTCAGGCATTGCCATAAAGAGACATGCCTGGATGCAGTTATGCAACTTTGTGGAACCTTTGAAGTCTTCTTTTGTCAATGCTCCTTTTGATGGAACATCCTTGTTTGGTCCATCAGTTAAAGAAATGCTCTCCTGCAGTGAACCGGAAGAAGAAACTCTGTTTGCCATAGGGATTCACTTTTCTACCGCTCAATGATCCTTTTTCTTCTGGAGTCAAAGGGGGCAAGAAAATGTGGTTCTGTAAATCCTAGAGAACTTTCTAGGACTCATGTGGGGACAACTCTTTCAGAAACGTAGGAGGGAGTTCAAATGGAAGACACCATCCTAGTGGCAGAGGGGGCCCACAAAATCATATTTTCTGAGATTCCTTTCCTGATAGACCCTTTCATAGGTTCATAGATTTATAGGTATTTACTAGGCTAATGACCACAAGGGCCTTTTTAAGCCGAGACATGCATCTCAAATCTCTAACAGGTTCTGATAGCCTTGATGAGTGTAAGCAGAGGTTTGGGAGATAAAATATTTATGCCCAGGGGCATGGTAGATGAACCATTTACAGGTTGCCTGTGTCCATTAGAGACATAGGTGCCAAACCAGGGATGAATTTCCTGTACCCCATCCAATTATCCAACTTGAATTGGGTTAGGGAGGAAGTCTGGTTCACATGGATGGGGAGCCTGTTCCATAAAAGGGGAAGTCTCTGGGATACATACCTGCCTCTCCAGCAGGTCCTATTTATATCACAGGCAAGGTTTAAGTCTTTAGAATTGGTAATTTTCATGCTGTTTGTTTGTGGATATGTAGGAGGTCCATCAGAGTGGGGTCTGACAGTGCCCTGCATGCCAGGCATAGATCTCCCCTCAAAAGCTTGTAGGAGATGGAATACCGGGATAGGTACTTGAGGCAGTCTGCATAGGACATTGTACTTACGCCCTGTATTATTTTAGTGAAGAAGCTCTGTGGATGTTCCGACTGTTGGATATGCCTGGTTATGTACATACCAAAGGGGGCATTGTACTCATTGATAGCTCTGATGAATGAATACTGTGGAACAATGACTTCCTTGGACGTACATGCCATACCTTTGTTTATAAGTTATGCAACATAGAATGATTTCCTCACTACTGTAGACATGTGATGGTCAAAGCCTAGATTACAATCTATGTGTGTCCCTAATTGCCTGACTACTGGGTCAACTCTAAGCAGTGTGTTGTCTGTATGATAGTTAAAAGGGGTGGATGACTTCCCAAAGGATACTGTTATGCATTTCTTGGCATTTTGTTTTAGTCCATGGTTCTGATACCAGTTGTTTGTCTGTGTCAGCCCATCCTGGAGAAAATTTGTCAGTATGGGATCCAGTGACAGCTCCTAATTTGTCATCATCTGCAAACATAGTCAGGCAAAGACCAGTGACATTGGCCTTGACTTCAGAGAAGTAAATGCCAAAAGGGGCAGTCCAGGACTGATCCCTGAGGGACTCCACTTGTGAGTGGCCTCTTTGTAGAGGTGGACTGCCCAGTTCAAACTTCCTGGGTCCTGTCTGTGAGCCAGTTGGCTAACACTGGGTGACATACGAGTTTGTACTTAACCTCCTGAGTTTATGAACAATGCCCAAGTGGGATATTGTGTCAAATGCCTTGGCCAAGTCAAGATAGGCAGTGTTCACATTTTCCCTCGTCCATTGCTTTGGTTACCCTCTCAAATAAGTCCACTAGGTTGAATAGGCATGATCTGCCCTTGAAACCAAACTGGGTTGGGTCCAGTGCCTGGAGGTTTACTATATCTCTCTTGATCATTTCCATGATAATTCTTTCCATAGCTTTACAAATGTAAGACTAGTAAGACTTATGGGTCTGTAGTATCCAGGGTCTGTAGATGGCCCACCTTTGTGGAGAGGGATGACTATTGCTGTTCTCCATTCATGAGGCACAAAGCCTGATTGGAGGCTACAGTTAAATAGAAATTCCAGAGGCCGTTATAGACCATGTTTCATGCTATTTAGAAGGCATCCTGGGATATTGTCTGGGCCCACTGTTGCAGTGTTCCTGGTCTTAGAGAGAGCATTAAAGACCTGTTCTCTAGTGATAGTAGGGGGAGTTATATTTGATGGCATTTCCTGAGGGAAAGCGGGGTAAAGTTGGAGCTGAATTTATCAGCCAGGAGGTTTGCTATGTCTTCTGGCTCAGTATAGGTGGCTCCATTTACAATGAGCTCTGCACACAACTGTGTATTGCCTTTAAGGTTTCGGACATAGCTAAAGAATGGTTTGTGGTTGTCCTTGGCCTGGGAGGCCAAACTTACCTCAAATTTGGCTTTGGAAGACTTTATTTGTCCTCTGAGTTGTTTATTTAGTTTGAGAGTGCTTTTATCCTGCTGGGTGCTGCACCTCATCATTTTTGGCATGATTTTCTTCCTTTTGTTATACAGCCTCTTGATTTTGTGATTCCACCAGGGTGGCTTGTTTTTTGAGTTAGTTCTGTACTTCTTCATGGTGCATACAGCTGCCTCTATGCAGCTATTACCATGCATGTACAGGGTTTCTGTGAACAGTTCTGCATAGGCAGCAGTGTTCTCAGGGTTTATGGTGGCTTGAAAGTTTGCCAGGTTATCACTTGATACCAGGAGGTTAGCCTTAGAGTAGTTCCTGAATATTTCACATTTAGCTGGGGGTCCAGGTTTTATTTTTACTCCAAAGGAGACCATTTTGTGGCCTGACCGTACCAGGGAGGACATTACAGTAGGGGGTGTGCAGCATTCCTCCATATTAGTGAGGGCCAGATCCGGTATGGTTATACCCGTGGTTGGCGTATTGACTATCTGGTCCAGGGAGTTTGTGTTTACAAAATCTAGGAATCTCTGTGCCTGTACATTTGGTGTAGTATAGGATTCCCACTTAATAGTGGAGTAATTAAAGTCACCCATGAATATGGTATTGGGTTAGATGGTTAGTGTTTTTAATACGTTTAAATATATGGTATGGGTTTACTAGTCATAGAGGGGGACCTATAGCTTGCAAAGAAGTGGTATTGGATTTTGCCTATGGTGATTTGAACATGGATCAGCTCAAGCGGATTGTCCTGTTTGACCAGCCTTGAAGTATTTTTATTTTTGATGTAAATAGCGACACCTCCACATTTAGTCTCTGCCTGTGAAGTAGCTGGTCTAAATGTGTGGATGGCATTATAACCCTGCACTGCTGGTGTGCTGTCTGCAGCTTTAAACCACGTCTCTGAGACTGCACAGACATCAGCATTCTCTAGGGTAAAGAGACCTTCCAGGGAGTGGAGTTTTTTGTTTAAACTCCTAGCATTGAGCAGTAATCCCTTTAGATTTTCTTGGTTTTGATTTGCTATGTCAGAAGTACTTTCGGTTTGGCATTGCCTGAAAAAGGCACTATGGGGGAAGACAATGTTTTAGCTAATATTCAAAAGCCTAGAAGGGAGAGGTGCAGACCATCCCTGACAAAGCAGTGTGGTCTGTTGACCATTTCCTTCCATGCTGACAGATATTGCACCCCCTTAGAATGACACCAAAAACTAAACCACAAAAACTAAGCCAATTATTAAAGTCAGTCATCTTTTGTTCATATTTTGGCATCATCCTTGGAGAAGGTAAAATGCTGCTAAGTGCTAGGCTCATACCAACCTGAGACACATATTGTGAGAGCTCCATAATGCCTCTCTTCATGTAGTCTAGGGAGGTGCATCTCAGGTCATTACTCCCACATGGACTATGACTGAGTCATAGCGGTACTTGTGGTCCAGTGACCTGAGTGCGTGCATAATGTGGCGGAGCCTAGCTCCTGATAAGCAACTGACCGTGACTTTCTCCTTACTCAGAGTGGTGAGAGGGACATCAGTGTGTCTCATGATGGAGTCTCCAATGACTAAAGTGCTGGATTGTGTGGTGGTGTGCCTTATGGGCTTAGAGGTAGAGGCTCCATGATATGTAACTCTATGTGTTGATGTGAGTGTTGTTTTGAAAGAGTGCATTAGGGGCTGCTGAGGGTATTTGTTATATGTACGTCATCCAGGAGGTCTTTTTGGCTTATGAAGATTACATTTAAGTGCCTCAGCATATGAGGGTCAATATGTCTGCATTGAATTATGTGTGATAGGTACAGCATGTGTACTGCTGACAGCGTTATTGACATTAGAAGTACTTTTATGTGAGAGCTTTGCCTCCAGTGACATTGTGTAAATACATCTCACACATACCATGTCAGTTTGTTTGAGAATTAACTGTCTGTCAGTAAACATGAGGCAATTTCTACATTTCCTCAGGTTGCCCGTATCCACAAGCAGGTAACAGAGACAGTGGGACAGTTCATATCTATGGCAACAGACCCTTTTTTATTGATTAGCCAGTTGGAGTGAGAATATCAATCAATTTCAGGAGCATCCAATTTGCAACTATGGGGACGGTGCTTGTCACTGCAAACTAGTTGCTCTGTGTACTTTTACAGGAAAAATATCACTCGAGGTGTCTAAGTCTGTACAAAGCACTGCCAAACACTTGAGGGGAAACCAAGAAGTAGACCCTGAAATTTTAAGAATGAAGTATTTAGGCAGATATTCTGAAGTTAGAAATAAATCAAGCAGTACTTACTAAAAACAAAGAAGTAGCTTGTCAAGAATGATGGAAAGAGGGGAGTCGCATGAAGGGTTACCCAACTGCTCTAATCTGGATGCAGTCAGGGAGCACTTATCCTTGCACCTATATGCCTGGGCCTTTATCATAAAAGATTATTGGGTGCTAAAAATAATATCCAGAGGTTATTTATACAATTTTTCCAGGTTCCCCCAACCAAAAGAAGACAGCTTCCCGACATTCCACCAAGTCAGAGAAAAGCTACAGCTCAAGAGGTTCAGAAGCGACTTGACAAAAGAGTCATTCAGGACGTCCTGCCAGACCAAAGATGATTAGTAACTTACTAAAGCTTCTTTTTAGTGCCAAAGAAGACAGGGTATCTGAGACCAATTTTGGAGCTAAGCAACCTAAATCAATTTGTGAGGAAATCAAAGTTCTGAATGTTCACGGTTCAGTCCATCCTGCCCTTTTTGCACAAAGATGATTGAATGTGCTCAGTCAATCTTCAGGATGCATACTATCACATCAAAATGAATAGATGCTGCTGAAGACACCTGCACTTTTGGGTGGGAGCCAGTCCTTATCAATTCAGAGCCCTGCCCTTTGGTCTCACAACAGGCCCCAGTGTGTTTACAAAGTGTATGGCAGTGGTAGCAGCTCACCTAAGACTTGCTAGGATTCTGAGTGTTTCCATATTTAGATGACTGGCTCCGCATTCTTAGAACAGTCCAGACTATTTGCTCCAGCTTTGCCATACACTAAGCATTGCAGTCAACATTTTCAAATCCAAACTATAACTGGTACAGAGCCTGGAGTTAATAGGTGCCCAGTTAAACATGATAAATCAAATCGTAGCTATAGGATGGACAGACAGCAGAACACTCAAGTTTCAGGTTCAGCAAATTCTTGTTCATCCTGCACTCCCAGCCCGACTTATCCTTCATGTTGTACGTTTAATGGCAGCGGCTATAGTCTTAGTTACCTTGGCATGTTTCTATATGCGTGTTTTCCAATGGACTCTAGCTGTTCAGTGGTCTGGTCTTCAACATCCTCTATCCTTCCCAGTCAAACTCACTTGGGTATGCAGTAACCATCTTCATTGGTGGATCCATTCAAATGACATTTACCTAGGCCGACCCTTCGTTCTATCTCCTCCAGTGGCCGCAGTGACCACAGATGCCTCCAAACTGGGGTGGGGCTGGAGAATTTCTTGGGAAGGATGATCCAAGACACATGGACCCCTCAAGAGACCAACTTGCATGTCAATATCTTAGAGATGAGAGCAGTCCTATTAACATTGCAGACATTTTAAGATGTTCTCTTTCTCTCTGGGGACTGTTGCAATTCAAACCAACAACATGTCCACAGTCTAGTATATTAACAAACAAGAGGGAACTGATCTTATCCCCCTCTGTCAAGAAGTTATGAGTGTGTGGCAGTGGCTAATCTCCTCCAACCACGTTTTAGTGACAAGGCATGTTCTGGGGAAATCCACACTAATCAGGTCCATTGTGATGCCTCACGAGGGGTCTCTCCATGAGTGAGAGAGAAGATTTTCCATCGCTGGGACCAACCATGCTGTGATCTCTGTGCATCTCCCCACAGCAACAAGTGCAGCAGGTATTTTGCCCTTATCCACCCGCAGGGGGAGTCACTGAGAGATGCTGTGTTTCACATTGGGATCTGCGGTCCACTACCTCTGATTCCAAAATTCTTACAGAAAACCAGTTGGTTGAAGAGCTCAGTTATCCTTATTGCCCTGTTTTGGCCTTGCCAGGTGTGGTTCCCCTTACTTCGGCCTCATCTTTGTTATCCTCCACAGATACTGGACCCCAGTCCTGTGCTTCTGTCGCATCCCTCTTGGATGAAGCATCCCAGTATCCTAGGTCTCAAACTAACCATATGATATCTCCAATTTCATTAATAGCTAGACAGCCCAGGCTTTCCTACCTGGTTGATCATATTTTTTTATCTTCCCAGAAAGCTTCTACTAGAAAGATTTATAGGAGTAAATGGAAAGGATTCTCAATTTGGGCCCTTAAAAAGGAGATTGACCATTATACTGCTCCTATTTCTTCAGTTTTGGAGTTTTTAGCTTCTGTTTTTCAGGAAGCCGCTAGTTTTTCCACAGTCAAAGTAAAATTAGCCATATCAAATTTTCATTCACAACATATAGCTTCCTCTTTAGCTTCTTCCAAATTGTGCAAGGCTTTTCTAAAAGGCACATTCTTACTTAGGCCTCCAGTGAAGGAGCTGTCTCCTCTTTGGGATTTGACAGTCTTACTTCTGGAGATAACACAACAACCTTTTCAACCTTCAGCCAAAACTAATTTAAATGTGCTGTCTTGGAAAACAGCATTTTTAGTAGCTATTACATTTGCAGGTTGAATTTCTGAACTCCAGGCTCTATCATCCAAATCTCCTTACATTGTTTTTCAATATGATAGAGTTACTTTACACACTAATCCATCATTCTTACCAAAAGCAGCCCCTGAATTGAATATCAATCAAACTATTCATTTGCCTGTCTTCTTCTCTAATTTTTCAAATAAGGGAGAATACATGCTACATCATTTAGCTATACATAGACAACTATGTTTTTATTTACACAGGACCAAGGATTTCAGGAAAACCAACCAGTTCTTTGTTTCTTTTTCACTGAATAGACTGGGATCACCAGTTTCTAAAGTTACCCTGGCCAAATGAATTACTGATTGCATCTCCTTCTGTTTATTCTCAGCAAGGTCTCTACTTTTCAAAGCCTCCTAAGGCACGTTCAACTAGATCCATGGCCACGACTTCTGCCTTCTGGTCTAGAATGTCCATTGATGATAGTTATGCAGCAGCTACCTGGTCTAATGCCCATACCTTTATTGCTCATTACAAACTAGATTTGACTTCTAAAAGCAGAGCTGTTTTTGATTCAGCAGTTCTCTGAAATATCCCTCCATAAGGGCCACCCAAGATTCACATAGCTGGCAACTCTGTCCCATATGTTGAGGAAGAATGAAAAGGACAACATCAGATATGAAAGTTATGTAGTCAATGTGATGTCCCCACTCTGGGCCAGTGGGGAGTCTTACTGGGGACCTGGAGGGAGACAGATAGAGACACCCAGACCCCAGGCTGTGTGTGTGCCCTGTGTGCTCTTAAGGGAAATTGTGCTTGATGCAGAGAGGTCTGCATCTGGAAATACTGAGTGTATCAATTTGTATTCCAAGTGAATATCCCTCTACAGTGTCAGTGGTGAGGATTCAGGCTCCTTGATTACTGGCCCAGAGTGGGGACATCACATAATGTTTGTGTTTGCTGAAGGGAATGATGATGCATTTCTTTGCATTCAGTTTGAGACAGTGACTAATACACCAGTCGTTGTGTGAGACCCTCCTGGAGTATACTGACATCATTTGGGGATTTATTGATTGCACCTAGTTTGCAGTCATCTGCAAACTTGGTCAGTCACAACCCATTAGTTTTGACTTGAACCTCTAAGAAGCATATACCAAACAGTAGGGGGACTAGCACTGACCTCTGTGGCACCCTGCTGGTCACAGGTCTGCTGGTTGATGTGGAGTCACCCACTTTGATAGTGTTTGTCTGGTTTGTGAACCAAGTTGGCAACCCATCTTACAACGAAGGAGTTTACATTCAGTTTGCTAAGTTTATTGGTAATGCCTGAATATGAGATTGTGTCAAATGCCTTTGCCAAGTTGAGGTATGCTGTGTACACAGATTTGTCCTCACCAATGGCCTTGGTCACATTTTCAAAGAAATCCACCAGATTTAACAGGTAGGGTCTGCCCTTCACAAAGCCAAATTGGGTAGGATCCAGGGTTTGGAGGTCACATATGTTATTATTTATGAGGTCCATAATGATATGTTCCATGGCCTTACAGATGAGGCTGGTGAGTCTTATGGGTCTGTAATTCCCCGGGTCTGTTGTTGGGCCACATTTGTAGAGGGGAATAACTGTAGTTGTTCTCCATTCCTCAGGAACAAAACCTGTGGTTAGGCTATGATTGAAAAGGGTATTTAACCTGTTTAAAAGACAGCCTGTGATGCCATATGGTCCCATAGAGGATGTGTTTTTTGCCTTGGACATGGCTTTGAGGACTTGCTCTTCAGATATGTATGGTGGGGGTGGGTGGTTTGGGGGAGGATTTGTTGTAAGTTAGGAGGGGATAAGGGAGTGAAATGTTTGCCAAACCTATCCACTAACAGGTTTGCTATCTCTCTGGTGTCAGTGTGTGTGATACACTTGGCCACTAGTTCTGCACATGCTTGGGTCCTACCCTTTAGGTTATGTACATAGCTGTAAAAGACCTTATGGTTATCCTTGGCAATACTTGCTAGGTTTCTTTCACAGGACCTCTTGGAGGATTTGACAAGTTGTCTTATTTGCCTGTTGAGGCTGAGGAGGGTGCTTTTCCATTGTTGAAGCCTTGCCTTTGCTTTCTTGGACAGCAACTTTTTGCATTTATTGTAGAGTTTGTTAATGCTGAATGTCCACCATGGCAGCTTGTTTTGACTTGGGGCTGTAGCTTTGATTCTTTCTGGTACAGCTGAGTTTTTACACTTATGCAAGTGATTGTACAGGGCTTTAGTGTAAGCTTCAGCGTAGTTACCAGTTTCAGCTGGGGGTGGGGAATGAAATGCATTTATACCTTCACCAAGGAGGGTATAGTTTGCATTGGTGATGATTTTTAGTCCAGTTTCACCCTTCGTGAGTTCTGGTGTTAGTGTCAGTTCGAAGGTGACTGATTTGTGGTCAGTTTTTACTAATGAGGATCCAACAGTTGTGGTGGTGCACCTGTTTGATATGTTGGTGAGGACCAGCTCTAGAAAGTTTGTTTCTATTGTCGGGGTATGGACAATTTGTTCCAGAGCATTTGAATTCACAAAGTCAAGGAACTTTTGTGCTAGCGAGTTTGGACTAGTATAAATGTCCCAGTTGAAGATGGGATAATTGAAATCCCCCATAACCAGTGTGTTTGGTACAATTTGCATTGTCTTCATAGGATCATAGGCTCATAGGAAGTTACTAGGCTATTGGCCTGAGGCCCTTATAAGCCTAGCCAAGAGTTTAGACCATGCATAGACAAATCAGCAGTCGATGCCCCTGTCCAGTAGTGACATGGGTGGAATCCCAGGGATGTATTTTCTATTTTCCATCCAGATGTCCTTCAAGGATGCATCTGCAGTCATCACATATGGGTTGTCCTGCCTCAGGCAGCCCTTCGGTCGGCCGGATTCCAAAGTCTGGGTCTGGCCTCGGCTGATGTCGCACTTTCCCCGACATCAGAGCGTCTGGGGTATAAAAGCATCAGCCGACGCCATTTTCCTCAGTCTTTCTTGCCGCGTGGTGCCCGAAGCAGAAGCAGTTCGCAAGTGCCGGTCAGCCAGCTCCTGTGATTCAGCTACCGAAGACTTCGAAAAAGCTAAGTACCCCATTGGGGACTCTTTCTTGCCTCAGCCGATGTCAGATAAAGTTAATAATTGTTTAACTTGTGGGAAACAAATACCTCATAAGGATTTCCACTCTTTCTGCCTCCCCTGCCTAGGCCCAGACCACGACGTCTCGGCCTGTTCAGCCTGTGCTTCCTTCAACCGACGAACTCTTAGATGTCGGTCGGAGTTTGCAGAGGAATTCTTTGGGGCTAGTTTTGCTTACAAGATGCCGTCGGAGACTCCGACTTCGCATTTAGTTAAGAAACAGAAGGACAAGGACCGACACAAGCGGGCAGCGGTTTCGGCTGAAACCACGGTCAGGCCTACCGTGAGTGTCTCGGTCTTGGCTGAAACCGAGTCCTTGGTACTTCCGATTACCGAAACCGCACAACCGACTACCTCGGCCCCAGAGGCCCCGGCTGAGTCGGTTATTGAATTACCTTCTGAAACTGGTGTCCAGGAACCTTCCGACACCATTCCTTTAGACAAGTCTACTCCTGCACGTGGTGCAGCCAGACCTCCTGCATCCATGTCCATTAAGGCTTTCTCTAGGGCTAAAGCTGCTAAACTTACTAAAGCTTTGCCTCCCAAGGTTACCTCTCAGAGACCTTCTACTGGCTCACAGATTCTTAGCTTAGCAGAGGATCTTATCTCCTTAATTAGAGGTTCTCAACCTCATCTGGACAGGGGCTCTCAGCCACCTCCAGACAAAAGGCCCAGGGTTGAGCCCTCTGACCCCCACTCCTCAGATGAATCCACTGATGGCTCTACTCTGTCAGACCACCAGGAGGAGGCTTATTCAGCCTACGAGGATTCTGATGCTGAAGAATCTATTCCCTCGGCCTCCCCTCCTGAAGAGTTTTCCTTTGGAGAGACATTACACTCTATGAGAGAACATTTTCAATGGCAGGGTCAGGAATTCTCTGATTCTAGAAAGAGATTAAGGACCTTTTTACATTTACCTGAGCATAGGCCTTTAGCTATACCTCCTGTTTTGAATGTCATTGATGATGTGTACTCTGATGCTAGTACAGCCCCTGACTCTCTCCCTCCGGCTCCTGCCAAACCTGATAGATACTACAGGGTCTCGGACTCACATCTACACCTGTACAAGGCCCACTCTGCTGATCCAGAAACTATTTCCCAGGGCCCAAAAGGGGTTGCAGCTGCCACTGCTAGAAATCCTCTACCCTCTGAAAGGGAGTCCAGAGCTTTAGAGAGATGGGGTAAGAAAGTGTATACTTCTGCAACTCTTTCCATGAGGGCATTAAATTGTCAATTTCATATGATACAGTACCAAGAGTATTTGTTAGATGAATTACATAAGAAACTGTCTTCTTCTGAACCCCTTGATCGCAAATCCCTTCAGGATCTGGTACATAACTCCCAGCAGGTTAGTAACCATTTCTTGCAGTGTGGTTATGATGCATTGGAAGCTTCATGTAGGACAGCTATGACAGGTGCAGTCATATGTAGGCATGCCTGGCTGAAGGAACAATCTCTGCCAGACCATGTTAAAGCTAAGCTTTTGGATGCTCCTATGGAAAAGCAAAAATTATTTGGTTCCACGGCTCAAGAGGTCTTAAAGAAATTTGAAGAAAAGGCAAAATCTGTGCAAACAGTCAAAGACTTTCTGCAAGTCCAACCACCGAGATTCAGCAGAAATTGGCCTACTAAGAATTGGTCCTTTCCGGACTCAGACAGATCTCAGAGAGGCAGGAATAGGCGTGCCAGAGGTAGAGGGCAAGCTAGAGGCTCCTACAGAGGCCGTCAATGGCAGCCTCCCAACCAGAGAGGTAGTGCAGGAACTACAACTGCTACACCAGGACAGACTCAATGACTTTGTTTTGACTCCCGACCAGGGCTCAATTAGAAGCACCTTTGGGCAGAAAGCTTTCTTTATTTTCAAAAAATTGGCACAGCATTACAAGGGACACATGGACACTGCAAATAATAGACAAAGGATACAGGTTCCATTTCCACACATTGCCAAAAAGAAAAGGCGTGCCAGACCTGCCACCAAATCAGAGGGCAGAGGCTTTGAAACAAATTTCCAACTTAATACAAATGAAAGCTATAGAAAAGGTACCTCTTTCAGAACAAGGCCAAGGATTTTACTCCAGATTATTCCTTGTTCCAAGAAAAGAAAATCAGTGGAGGCCTATTCTCGACTTGTCTGCACTGAATACTTACCTCATTGTGCCAAAATTCAAAATTCTGACTCTACAGCAACTCCTTCCCATGCTGGGCAAGGGGTCTTGGCTGGTGACTCTAGACCTCAAGGAGGCATACCTGCATGTCCCTATCAGACAAAGTTGCAGAAGACACCTCAGATTTCTTGCAGGGTCAGAGCATTATCAATTCTCAGCATTGCCCTTTGGCTTATCTAATGCACCCAGAGTATTCACGAAATGCCTGGCATCAGTAATTGCACACTGCAGACTTCAGGGGATTCAAATTTACCCATATCTGGACGACTGCCTTTTGTTAAAGGACTTGCATTATGCCATCCACCTACTGCAGGCCTTGGGATATACAGTCAACATCCACAAATCAAGACTTGTTCCATCCCAAAGAATAACTTTTCTGGGTGCGGATCTAGACACAGCCACCCAAATGGCCTTTCTCACAGAAGAAAAACAAAACAACTACCGGATTACTTCAAGAATCTGACAAGACAAACTCAGCTGACTGCAAGGAAAATCCTGCAGGCCCTGGGTTACATGGCATCTTGCATTCTTCTGATTCCACAAGCAAGGCTGCATATGAGAAAATTACAATGGTACCTAAGGAGTTTATGGACTCAGCACAATCACAGCTTAGAAACTTTGATCCCACTCATTCCATGCCTCCAAAAGGAATTTCTGTGGTGGGCTCAAGCCTGCCAGTCGAACAGCGGGTTGCCCTTCAGCAAGCCAAGAGCCAACCAAACCATCACTATGGACGCTTCAGACCAAGGTTGGGGAGCACACATGGAGGGCAGATGTATCCAAGGGCTATGGTCACAAAGAGCTGCATGCACATAAACCAAAAGGAAATGCTGGCAGTGATACACGCAATCGAGGCCTTCAAACTTTTTCTTCATCAAGGCCACCTACTCATAAGGACAGACAACACCACAGTTATGTGGTACATAAACAAGCAAGAAGGCACCCATTCCTACCCTCTTTGCAGACTGGCAATGAATCTATGGGAACTTTCCTTGAAACTCAATATACAGCTGCAGTCCCAGTTCGTGCCAGGGAAAGACAATATACTGGCAGACAGCTTAAGCAGAAATATCATGGATGCACACGAATGGATGCTGCACCCAGACATCTTCTTACTCATAACACAATCATGGGGAAGGCCGGAAATAGATCTGTTCGCCTCCCCCCACAATCATCAACTGAAGAAATTCTGCTCAAGGACATACCACCCACAAGCATGGAAAGTGGACGCTCTCTCTTTCAGCTGGAAAGCTCTAACAGTGTATTCTTTTCCACCTCTCCCATTAATGGCCAAGGTCTTACTGAATATCAGGACAGAGCAGCCCAGAGTGATTCTGATAGCTCCAAACTGGCCAAGACAGCACTGGTACCCACTGTTAGAGTATGTCACAGACGAAACCGTGGCCTCTCCCCCTATGGCCACTTCTACTGACGCAGCACAATTTCAAGACTCTGCATTCCAACCTGAAAACCTTGCAGCTAACTGCCTGGAAAATACCATGACTCCTCCTCAGGATAAGCTATCCCAGAGAGTGAAGGATATTATTATGGAAGCTCGACGGCCTTCCACAAGGAAGGCATATTCAGCAAAATGGAAAAGATTTCACACTTGGAACACAACGAAGGGCCTAGATGTGACAGTGATGAACATGGCACATATACTGGAATATTTGGCAGAATTGTTCCACAACGGCCTGTCTTACTATTCCATTAAGATACATGCCTCAGCAATTTCAGCAGAATACAGTGTTAATCCACCTGTCTTCTCTCATCCTCTCCTGAGACAGTTTCTAAGAGGAATCAAAAACATCAATCCTCCAAGGAAACCACCTCTACCTACTTGGGACCTTAACTTCGTGTTGGAAAAACGAACACTTCCTCCCTTTGAACCAGCAGCATCTGCAGATCTACAGTTTCTGTCTAGGAAAACTGCCTTCCTTCTGGCCATAACCTCAGCAAGGCAAGAAGAGTATCTGAGTTACAAGCTCTAATGGCAGTACAGCCATTTCTTATCTTTCATCAGGGCAGAGTTTCATTGAGAACCAATCCTACATTTATGTCAAAGGTGGTATCCAGGGTATCTTTGAACCAAGCTATTCACTTGCCTACATTCTTCCCACAACCACAAAATAAAGGGGAGAAACTTCTGCACACCCTGGACATACACAGACAGTTGCGCTACTACTTGGACAGAACTAAAAGTTACAGAAATACTGACCAGCTGTTTGTAGCATATGCTGCTGGGGCACAAGGAAAAGCAATTTCCAAACAGAGAATTTCAAAATGGATAGGAAATTGCATTCAGTTTTGTTACTCCTTTCATGGAAAAACTGTGCCAGCTAACATTAGACCTCATTCCACGAGAGCCACAGCCACCACCACAGCCTTCCTATGAGGGGTGGCTACCAAGGACATTTTAGAAGCTGCTACATGGAGCTCCGTGCATACATTTGCCAAGCATTACAATTTACCTTTATACTCCAGATCCAGAGCAGGCTTTGCTACGGCAGTCCTGCAGGGTATCTTAGCTACACCATCCTTTACTTAGTACCTCCACCCCCAGATTGGCTATGGTATTCTACCCATATGTGATGACTGCAGATGCATCCTTGAAGGACATAGTACAGTTTTGTACCTACCATAAATGTAGATGTCCGATAGGTATGCATCTGCAGTCAGGTTTACCCTCCCTCCTTCCCCTCTGTGGTATACTTCTTGGGTATTTACCCCTCTTATAGACAGCTGGGGGATCTATTATGGTGTATTTGTTTTTATAGTACTGTGCATGTTTGGATTTGTTTTTGCAATGCATATCTCCAAATTTTAGCCTTCCTTAGAGGGCACCTGGCATCTGGGGCAAGAAAAACTGAGGAAAATGGCGTCGGCTGATGCTTTTATACCCCAGACGCTCTGATGTTGGGGAAAGTGCGACATCAGCCGAGGCCAGACCCAGACTTTGGAATCCGGCCGACCGAAGGGCTGCCTGAGGCAGGACAACCCATATGTGATGACTGCAGATGCATACCTATTGGACATCTACATTTATGGTAGGTACAAAACTGTACTTTATACAGGTTGCACTTAAAAAGGGGTAAAGAGGTACTCTGCTTGACGTAGAGAGGGAGTCTATTCCATAGATGGGGAGTCTATGGGACACAAATCTGTCCTGCCAACAAATCCTAGTGATGTCACAGACCAAGTTGAGGCCGCATGTGGGGGTTACTCAAGTGGAGCTTGACTTGTGGATATGCAGCAGTCTGAATAAGGTGGTGTCCGAGATTGCCATGTATGCTAGACTGAGGTCACCTCTGAGGAGTCTGTATGAAAAAGAGTAGAGAGATAGGGCTTTTAACCTATCTTTGTATGGTAGATTTTTGAGGCCCTGGATTCTCCTGGTGAGAAACCTCTGTGGTCTCTCCAGCTACTGCGTGTGCTTTGTGAGGTACATGCCGAATGGGGCATTGTACTCCATAATGGGCCTTATAAGCGAAGAATACATGGATGTTATGACCTCCTTGTCCCTGGATGAGATACCCTTACTTATGAGGTGGGCCATTTAGAAAGCTTTCTGTACAATGGAAGCAACATGGTGGTCAAAAGTCTGGTTGCTATCAATCTGGGTGCCCAAATCCCTCACAACTGACTGCGTGCTTAGGAAGTTGTTATTAATGTGATAATTTGTGGGTTCATCACTCTCGCCAAAGGGAATGATGATGCATTTTTTTGTATTCAACTTGAAGCCATGGTTCTGGCACCAGTCATTTGTTTGGGTAAGACCCTCTTGGAGGATGTCCACGTCACTAGGGGAATTGATTACAGCTCCCCACTTGCAGTCAGCCATAGCCCACTGGTTTTGGCCTGCACCTCAGAAAAGTATATCCCAAATAACAGAGGCCCCAAGACTGAACCCTGGGGTATGCCATTCGATACGGATCTACTGTTTGAGGTGGCTTACCCTATTTTGACTAGGTGGGTTCTATCAGCAAGCCAGTTAGCTACCCATCTGGTAACATATGGATTGATGCCTAGTTGAGAAAGTTTATCTGTTATGCCCGAGTGGGGAATAGTGTCGAAGGCTTTGGCCAGGTCTAGGTATGCGGTGTGCAGTGTCTTCCCCTCATCCATGGCTTTGGTGACTGTCTCAAAAAAGTTGGCCAGATTTAACAGACATGACCTCTCCTTGATGAAGCCAAACTGTGTGGGATAGAGTATTTGGAGGGTGCCAATGTCCTTGTTAATGAGGTCCATGATAATCCGTTCCATGACCTTGCAGATCAGGCTAGTTAGGCTGATGGGTCTGTAATTTCCCGGATCGGAGGGCGCTCCACCTTTGTGTAAAGGGATGACAGTGGCTGTCCTCCACTCAGCTGGGACAAAGCCAGTACTCAGGCTTTGGTTGAATAGGGTGCTTAATAATGCTGCAAGTTCCTGCGTGAGTTCATGTAGGATGCATCCTGGAATGTTAACGGGTGCCATGGAGGCTGTATTTTTTGCCTTTGAGAGAGCGATGATGACCTGATCCCTAGATATAAGGGAAAGGGGGGAGGTATTGAGAATGTCCTGATTTACTGAATCTGTCAGTCAGCAAGTTTGCTATATCTACGGCATTTGTATATGTGGTGTCCTTAACCACCAGTTCTGAACAGATCTGGGTGCTACCTTTGAGATTATGGACATATGTGAAGAAGGCCTTATGATTGTCTCTAGTAGATGTGGCCAATTTGGACTCGAAGTTTGCTTTGGAGGATTTCACTAGTGTTCTTATTTGCTTGTTTAGGCTAAGGAGAGATTGCTTCCAACTGGACACCTGCTTCTTCTTGGTCCTGGGCAGCAATTTTTTTCTTTTGTTATAGAGTTTATTTATTGCAGATGTCCACCCGACAGGTTTATTCCTCCTTGCAGAGGATGATTTAGTCCTGTCAGGTATTCCTGATTCCATGTATCTATATAAATGTTCATATAGCGCTTTGGTATAGTTTTGGATACTGGTGCCAGTTCCTAGAGAGGGGGAGGGAGCTGTGAAGCTGTTTATACCATCCCTCAGGAGGCTGTAATCAGCTTTGGAAAAGGTTTGGTTAAGTAGGCTTTGTGGGTGTTGTGACCCATGGGCAGGATTTATAACTGGCTAAGACTTGAATGAGGGTCTTACCCACTGTAGCCTGGTCCTGGAGTAATTCCATGGAGTTGTCCAGTCTAACTAGACAGGAGGTGAATTTATCTCTAATATGGATTGAAACACTTCCTCATTTAGTTTTCAGGTTTTACAAATTTGGGAAAATAATGCACTACCTCTGAAGCAAATACTTTGCAGACTTTAGTCTCACCAAATCCATAATATCTTTTAGCAACAATGCTCTTAAACCAAATTAGAAAGTCATACACTTTTTATATTCCTTGTCCTTATTTGTTTTGTTTGAAAGCTGCAACTCCACTGCTTGAACACTAGAGGGCATATTCGCCTCTACAGCTGTGTTAGGCCAGTGGAAACCGTTATCTCAAATAATTGCAGAAATGTAATCTCAAGGGTTTGCATTTATTAATATAAACAGCCAGAAATGCTTCACTAAATATCTTTTTTTTAACATTCCCGGGCCTAATTATTTTTTAGTCCCTGGAATAAATAGATTGGGAGATTTTAAAATCCCTTTTTTCTTGCCTAGAACGTCTCCATCGGACCTCCGCATTGTGTGCAAGCCACTTGGATGAACAGCGTTCCTACACGGGCTGCCCTTCCTATCTCTACTACATACCCATATACTGTGTAGACTGCAGTCGGCATTTTCTTTTTCACCTGAACTCCCACTGCCAGTCTTCAAAGCTTGGATGAACAGCGGTCCTACACAGGCAGCCCTTCCCATCTCTTCTATATACCCATATACTGTATGGACTGCAGTTTGGCATTTTCTTTTTCACCTGAACTCCCACTGCCAGTCTTCAGAGGCAAGCCTGTCTTAGCTACACAGTCTTCAATGAACAGAGTTCCTAGATGGGCTGCCCTTGCCATCTGTACTACATATCCATATACTGTGTGGACTGCAGTTTGGCATTTTCTTTTTCACCTGAACTCCCACTGCCAGTCTTCAAAGGCGAGCCTCTCTTAGCTGCACAGTCTTGGATGAACAGTGTTCCTAGATGGGCTTCCCTTGCCATATCTACTTCATACCCATATACTGTGTGAACTGCAGTTCGGCATTTTCTTTTTCACCTGAACTCCCACTGCCAGTCTTCAAAGGCGAGCCTGTCTTAGCTGCACAGTGTAGGTGATAACCTACAGCTTTAGCTGTACTTTAATACTGTGTTTATTTTATTAGTGGCTTGCACACTTGCAGTTTCACCCTGAGGACGTCTCTATACCCCGTAGCATTATTTTTTGTCTCCTTTCCATGTTCCATGCATTTAGTACATTCCATTGCATAGTTTCCCCTCTTAGACACTAGATGGCAGCATGAAACAAGCCTGTGCTATAAGTACGGCTTAAATGATTGGAACCATATAACAAGAATAATCCCATCCTTTTCACCCATATATACCTAGTAAAAAGGCCCTTAACTTCACGGGAGTTTAGTCTACCCATTAATCTGTTTGTTCCCCCCTTACAAACTGCTCTGTCTGCTAATCTCAGTCCAATTTACCTGCAATCAAGCATCCCACTGCTGTACTTGTACTCATGCCTCTTCCAGCTGGCTGAGATACAATCCTGTGGGACATAGGATCACCCCCCCTCCTTCTAGAACACGTGCTGTCTCCACCCCCTCTTACCCAACCAAACTCTATAACTATTAGCCCACACTCATGGCACCATTTTTAAATCCCTTTTTTCCTGCCCAGAACGCCTCCATCAGACCTCAGCATTGTGTGCAAGCCAGTCAGTGTATTTTGTTGGTTTTTGATTTAATTTAACTTTTTGCAGCATATGGATAGTAGTTTTTATACCTGTGGTGATTATTGATATGGAAACAATAGCGTGACCTGCTGATAGTATATATCATAATTTATAAGACGCTACCTAGCTTTAATGCATAATTCGTTGTTTAATGCTACCTAGCTTTAATGGCATAATTCATTGCTTAATGGTTTTTCCAAAATTTAGCAGCATATGTAAAGTCTGTACAGCTGCTTGAAATATTGCTATTTTTCAGACGCTATCTAGCAAAGTGAAGTGGTTTGTGCAGCTGTTTAAATACTGTCAATTTTAAGATGCTATCTAGCAAAGGTCATATCTTTCCATACATTATCTGCTGTTATCGTAGCAGTTATAGCAGGCTGAGAGGTACCTCCAGAAGCTAATGTAGCTCGTGTACTGTTTTACTACCAAAGACCTGCTTATCAAGAATATTGATGTGGCGCTCTGCCTGTTACAGTGTTAATATTCACTTAAAAGCCCACTGAAGCCATTTTATTGTCCCTTTCCAGGTAATACGGGCAAAAGCATGAAAATATCTATGTTAATTGTACTGTTCTGCTTGATGTGATTCCACAAGTTAATGGTTATTTTGATAATCTCCTGCCTTGTTACATAGCACAGTTTGCTCTTTTTCTTCTGCCTAGTCCCTCTGGCTTTTTTTCCTTTTCTTCTGCACTCCTCTTCAACCTACCATCTTGCTTCTTCTGTAAAATATCTCGCCTAGTCTTGCTTCCTCTATAAAATATCTTGCCTAGTCCTCTTCACCAACTGTGTACCTTGTTGTCTGCCTTCACTCACATCAGTCAGTTATCATTTTGTTTTCCTCTTCTCTTTTCTCTTACAGCTTGGATGAACAGCGTTCCTACATAGGTTGCCCTTCCCATCTCTACTACATACCAATATACTGTGTGGACTGCAGTTCAGCATTTTCTTTTTCACCTGAATTCCCACTGCTAGTCTTTAAAGGCGAGCCTGTCTTAGCTGCACAGTGTAGGTGATAGCCTACAGCTTTAGCTGTACTTTAATACTGTTTATTTTATTAGTGGCTTGCACACTTGTGGTTTCAACCTCAAGGACGTCTCTATCCCCGTAGAGTTATTTTTTGCCTCCTTTCCATGTTCCATGCATTTAGTTCATTTCATTGCATAGTTTCCCCTCTTAGACCACTAGATGGCAGCATGAAACAAGTCTGTGCTGTCCATAACGGCTTAAATGATTGGAACCATATAACAGGAATAATCCCATCCTTTTCAACCCTATATACCTAGTATGAAGCCCTTAACTTCACGTTAATTTAGTCTACCCATTAATCTATCTGTTCCCCCCTTGCAAACTGCTCTGTCTGCTAATCTCAGTTCAACTTACCTGCAATCAGGCATCCCACTGCTGTACTTGACTGATTGTTTTTCGGTACTTGTGCCTCTTCCAGCTGGGCTTACCCTGCTCCATTCACCCTCACTACGCTTGGGCTCACTCCTCTCCCCTACCCTACCCCCATTCCCAACCACCACCACTTCAATTACATATGTACCTAACCTTACCCTACCTACCCAATCTTTCCTCCAATCACACACCTCTTCCTCCTCACTCCACCCACTCACCTGCCCAACCATCACACACACAATCATTCTGCCCTACCAACACACACTCCGCCCCTTCCACTCTCCTTACTCCCACTTATCCAACCTCCTCACAACACACCCTTCCATTAAGCCACTCCCACCACTCACAACTGCCCACACCCAAAACTTAGTAGTTCTTGACATACATCCTACCCCTATCTTTAACCCCTTTAATACTACCTATACTCCCCATCCCTGTTCCTATCTTTAACCCCTCTAGCACTACCTATACTCCCCATCACTACTCCTGTCTTTAACCTCTCTAGCACTACCTATACTCCCCATCTTCACTTACACCATATCTCCCACCCATACTGTCTCTGTCTTTAAACCCCTCTTGCCCCACATATACTTCTCATTCTCACTCACACTCTATCTCTCACCACACACTACATAGCTATGCCTCTTCTACCCAACATCTTTCTCATCACATTTACTATCTACCTCTCACTCCTTCTAAGACTATCAGCATTTCACACTACTTATTTACCACACCCACCCTCCCCTTCTACATCATTCCACACTTATTCTCAGCTATTCAGCAATCAGTCCTTCTGTATACAGTACTGATTTAATCTTACAAAAAAACTGATCATCCTCTCCCCACAACATCGCCTTTCTTGCTATTATGTCCACACATATATCCATAACCCAACAAAGAAGCTCCTACCAAACACCTTCCACAACCCACAAAAGAAATCCCCACCTAACACTTTCCCTATATTCTGTAACCTAGGCCTGTGTTGTGACATACATCCTAACCCTAGCCCTTCTCCTCCCTCACACAACTCCCCTGACTCCACTAAATCCCTACAATTCACCACAATTAATCTCCAAAGCATTAGAAATAAAATTCCACAACTGCATGCATGGATCAGTCAACATAAACCCGACTTTACCGCCATCACCGAAACCTGGCTAAAACCATATATCAAAGATTCTGAATTTCTACCCCCTAACCACGCCTGCCTCAGAGCTGACAGACTTCATAAAAAAGTTGGAGGCATCGCCTTATTATTCCCAAACACCTCTACAGTAATACCTTACTTAAAACCCATTCCCCTTTTTTCCACTGCAGAGCTGCTTGTTATCTTCCTAAAACTTAATGACTGTAAAAGCGTATGCATCATAGTAATATGCATTCCCCCCTGGCAACAATATTCCCATTCGTGAGGAAATTCTTGCCTGGGCAGCCAACAACATAAAAAATGAAACTGTAATCCTGGGTGACATTAATATTAACTGGCTAGATATCTCCAACAATAACCCCTCTACAGATACCAACCTTCACAAGTACACTTAGCTAATCTCAGACATCACACCTAACAATAAAAAAAACAAAGGATCAATCTTGGATTGGATCTTGGTCTCAAACCCAGACAAAATCTCCTCCGGCACACTCCTAGACAGTATTAGTGACTACTCACCATCATTCATAATACTTAAGCCCTCCTCTATACCAAACATACACCAGTATCGATAAACCAGAGATTTATCCTACTTCTCCCCTGATATCCTCAATGATATCCTGCAGAACCCTAACTGGAGCCCACTGAAATTTCTCCCACTCAGTAATGCTATGGAATTCTTTAATTCTACATTTCTCAGGATCCTAAATAGTCTTACCCTACTCCGGCTAAAAAGAATCAAAGCAAAACATGCTAGCTGGCTTGCAAAGTCCGCAAAGCAAGTTATGTCCTCTAGGGACAAAGCCTGGAAAGCCTGGCAAAAAAAAAAAAATCTCCTTCTAACCTCATGCAATATAAACAACTTCGCAATCTGGCCAAATGCTTAGTTGTCAAAAATAAAAAAGAATACTTCCAATGTATACAAGATTAGCATAGACAAAACCCCAAAAACTTCTGGGGTGCAATAAACTCCTTACTCCGTGCAGGAACCAGCAATAATCCCTGGCCAAACCCTGAAAAAACACCCTCTGAGACAGCATCATTATTCAATAGATACTTTATTGACACCACCGCAAAACTAACTACCACCTTCCCACCCATTAACACAGACCCACAAGTAACACCATCAGTTCATATCCCCACAAACCCTCTACCTACTTTCTCACTGTCACCCATTCCCACATCCACTATCCAAAAACTTCTTCATAAACTAAAATCTTGTACCAATGCCCCAGATAACCTACCTACAGAATACTTACAACTAGCTTCCTCCTCCATTGCATATCCTGTCAGTATCCTCCTCAACAGGTTCATTCAAGAATCATGCATACCTGACATCTGGAAAAAAGCATTTGTCTTCCCACTTCATAAAGGCGGCAACAATTCTGATATCTCAAACTTCCATCCTATTGCCATACTTTCCCCCATCTCCAAAATGCTAGAGAAATATATTCATTCTCAGCTCCTAAATCATCTGGTAAAACACCACATACTTTCCCCTACTCAACATGGCTTTAGGCCCGGACATAGCACCAAAACTGCCCTAATTTCCTTCCTGAACACAGTAAACAGAGCTTGTGATGCTGGCTCCATAGTCTCTGCACTCTTTCTTGATTTATCTAAGACATTTGACAATATCTCCCACTCCCTTCTGCTTACTAAACTCTCTAACCTCAGCCTATCTTCCCCTACCCTACAATGGCTTACTAGCTATCTCAGCAACAGGCAACAATCTACTAAATGGCAACACTGTTCTTCCCCTTTCATCAATACAAACACAGGTGTCCCCCAAGGTTCAATTCTGGGTCCCTTCCTATTCAGTATATTTATTAATGACTATCATAACACTCTTACCCACAATACTGTTATCCATTATGCTGATAATTCAACCATCATCTGCTCTTCTAAATCTTCCACTGTATTATAGCATCTTACCCAAGAAGCTTTTACTTCTACTGAAACCTGGATTTCCCAGAACCATCTCACCCTTAACCCAAATAAACTAAACTCTTAGTATTTACCCCCACAAAATCTAGCCCCATTGACAAATCACTTTTCTCTGTTCATTCCCAAAACAACACTACCATTGAAGTTGTCCCTAGTATCAAACTGTTAGGTGTCATCATCAATGACAAATTAACTTTTGACCTTCACATTTACAGCAACATTAAAAAAAAACATCAAAAGCTAGGTGCCCTTTATAGGCACAACTACTTTCTTAGCCACTCTGCTAAAATAGCCCTGGCCTCATCCTTCCTGCTTCCAACTCTTCTATATGGTGCTCCCAGCTTCACCTATCTACAGTCCAACTTAAAATCAAAACTAGACTCTTGCTACAACAAAGTCCCTAAATTTGCCACAAATGCAAAATTTTCCACCCACCACTGCTCTTCTTTGCATCAACTAAATTGGCTAGAATCCCCTCACCACCTCACTTTCCTACAATTAACTACAGCCTACAAAATAATCTACTGACCTGAATCCTGCCCTTCCCTGTCCTCCATACTGACCATGTACCATCCTATTCGCCACCTCAGGTCTGAAAACAAAATGCATTCAGTCAATAAACCCAAGCCCTCAGCTGGCCAAATGTTGTACTCTTATACCATCTCTAAGTTATGGAATAATCTCCCTCCTTCACTCAGGACTATCAGCAATCCTGCCTCCTTCAAAAAATCCCTCAAACTACATCTCTCCTCTGACTGGCTATGCTCCTGCACCCCAACAACTTACATCAATAACTGATTTCTCTCTCTGGAGCCTCGACTTTAACCATTCTACTACAAACGTCTCCTCTCATTCTCTCTACCATTCATACTCCTTTGATGTCACCTTACCTTGACTTTTTCGCCTCTAGCCCTTCTGTCTCCTTTCTTCCTCTAATTCAACTCTCAACTGCTAAGTATATTGCAGATATATTTTTACTTGGGTGTTATTTGAATGTATGCCATCTGTACGTTATCTTTACACCTTGATTGTAAACCTTATCACTGTTGTTGCTATTATTTTTTTTTTCCTTGAATGTGAAATTACTGCTCGACATACTTGGTTCTGTGTATGAATATCTCACTTTGTATGTATTAATGTGGAGCTTTTCTCCCCCGGCCTCCACTGAAAATGGGCTCTTTCTAGGCCCAGTGGAACTTCCTGGTTAACAAATGCAATAAATAAATAGCATTTCGTCTGTAGAATAAAAACTGTATGAGGGAACAGTAAACCTGTAAACTACGATACCGGTTGGATTCTTCCCCAAGAAAGTATGCAAGAAGTGCTTCTCTTTTTTGCTTCATAAGGCTTACAAGGGAATATAAAACAGTATGTAAAGCTGTCTTGACAGCTGTCATATACTGTGATATACTTTCCTTCACTTACTTTACCTCTATTTACTCTTTGTATAACATAAAGGAACCAGTGTTACATGCTAACTAACTAGCTTAGACTTCAGAGAATAATTTCACAATAGACCTTACTACTGTGTAATCACCAACACTACAAAAAAGACTTTGTTTGGATGTACTGTCCTATGAGCATCCAGTCACTATTTATCAGCTATTTTGTTCTTTTGTCACACATTCCATCAAACATCTGAATAATGAAAGGCTGACTTGTAGTCTTCTTAAAAGCTGCTCATTTTAACCTAGTAATCAAAGCCACGGTGCTGCAGCGATAGCGTTGTCGCCTCACAGCAAGAGGTTCTCCCGTTCGATTCTTGGCTGGAGTGCCTTCTATGTGGAGTCTGCATGTCCTCCCTGCGGTCGAGTGGCATTCGAAAGACATGCATGAATGGGCGTGCCTTCGTTGAAGGTTGGGCGTCGGGCTGTCACCTCAGCACCATAAAAATCGAGTGCCAATCATTAGCGGACCGGCGTTCCACTGTGGCGACCCCTAATCGGGAAAAGCAGAAAGAAAAATAACATTTTAACCTAGTAATCCATATAGCAAGCCAGAAGACCTTCCTGTTGATTTCATAAATGACTAAGCCAGAATGGTGACATTGTCTCGTGTTCCTCACTAAAGATACGTCTGAGGTGTGTGTGTGTGTGTGTGTGTGTGTGTGTGTGTGTGTGCACGCGTGCGCACGCGCTTTTGTGCATGTGTTTGTGTTTGCATCTATGTCTTTTTGCCTGCATACAAATGGCTGTTTCACTGATGTTACCAGGATCTGATTACTCCAAGTACAGAGATATGCTATTTGAGACTAATAGTTTATTGTTGAAGTATGGAAGTCTTTTAATAAACTTAAAAATCTTAATTCTAATTATTACATAGCGTGTATTTATATTCCACATCCACCTCACAAATCTTTTCAGAGGCGTTTGTGTGGCCTGTATAACAGTTATTTTTAGTACCCTTTCCTAATGACAGAAATGTTTAGAAAGTGGGAAAGTACAAGTACCCCATTAAGGCAGTACCGTTAAGGCTAACCTGCATGTAAAATGCAGCATAGTTCTTAATGCAACAGTTGCTACTTCTGATATTAAACGGTACAGACACATCCAGGCTAACTGCTGTTCTAGTCAGCCAAGGACCCACATATTGTATGGATTACACATGATGTCAGTATAGGATTGAGTAGCTCTCATAAATTCGACTTTTATTGGCAATGCAGGCTACTCAAAGGTATATCCTTCATGTTTATCCACGGCATCACTTATATTTTGTTACAGTTCAAATACGGAAAACAAATAATGCAAATGATGAAAAGACTTCTTCTGGACTGCAAGATGGAAATTGAAAGATGAGCATGGAAACACCACTTGATGAAAGTGACAAAAAAGATAAAGAATAAAACAACGATGAAATGGCTAGTAGGATTTAAAAAAATGGTGCCAAACAGGTAAAAATGCATTTAACATGTCAGCTATTTGTATAGCAACCATACTTGTGTACTGCTGCAGTAGATTAAAGCAGCAAGGCTATAACCCCGCACATTTCAAACCGAAGTCTCTTAATGAGGTACATTTGTCACCTCTCCAGAATTACTTTTGCAGCAATAATACCTCTCTACTACTGCACTGCTTTCTGATGAGGAAACGAGTAATGACAAAACCAGCACATTTAACTCAAAAGATCATCCTAAGCAATAGCAATACACTTCTCCCCCCTCCCCTGAGGGTCACGTGTCAGCCCTCTTATAATGACTTGTGCAGTAAAACTACCTATAACTAAAAGTAATGTCTTGTCATTAGGTTGCTTTCACATCTTCCATTTGTTATACCACCTGGTCTGTGTGAACTCTAGATCATTTGAACCTAGATTAGCCGAGATGCAGTTTATATCTGGACACTTCTATTGTACCAGATTTTTTTTTCCTCACAAATCACTTGTCTTGAATACCACAGCCTGGTACTGCCAGCTCTCCTGGACACTACATATGTTCTGTGGCTCATAATCAGGAATTTAAAAAAATGCAGCTCCTGTACCTGGGTCATTCCCTCTTATGTTGCAGAACCACTCGCCCTTCCTCTTGAAGTCCATTCTTTTTCACATTAAAATCAGTAAGGCCAAAGTACTGTATATTGCCTGTATGTAACATAAACCTGTACAGGCAGATTGTTATTGGTATCTGTGTTCCCTGCCTCCTGTATTTCAATTGATGAAACATCTCTGCACTGACTTACTTCCAATGTAAAGTATTATTTTAATCGCTATGTGATATGAACACAGTCAGAAAGTTATCCAGTTACTATAACCAGCTAGCATTACATTTTTTTTTCTTGTTTTTTTTCACAATTTCTTTTTCTCACTACAAGTAATATATTTCTCTTTCATGGAAGTACACAAGATTAGATCCTTAGATATGGAACTGCAATAACCCAGATGCTGGTATGATAGCTCACATTTTCAGTGACTATCTTCCTATGTTTGCATCCCAGTGCTGTACAAAATCCATACAACACAACAATTCTGCTTTTGATGAAATGTGAAGAAAGTTAATCCTGAACATTTCAGTAATGTCCTGCACTTCAAAAAATGACTGTGAGTGTATTGACTGTCACTCATTGAAGCTGTGTAGTAGTTCATGCACTTCATAAGGAGCATCTTCTACGTCATGATTCCATACCACATAGAAAACATAACATTTGAATTTCCATCCTTCCCTGGCTTACTCAAAAAATCAAATACGTTTATAACCAAACAAAGCTGACTGATGCCTCAAGTGGGCAGCACAGTGATACAGCGGTTAGCTTTGTTGCCTGACAGCAAGAGGTTCTCTGATTCAATTCTCATCTGTCATCTGGGTGCCTTCTGTATGGAGTCTGCATGTCCTCCTTGTGTTCATGTGGGTTTCCTCAAGCTGTTCCGGATTCCTCCCACATTCCAAAAGCATGCATAATTGAACTTTTAAAAGTTTGAACGTCATATGGTCGACACGATATGATCGAACTTTTAAAAGATCGAAAATGTAATAAAAAAATAAACCAAAGGAAAAACCTACCTGAATGGTTTAAGTAGGGGGCAAGCCCCCCTGCAACCCCATGTGGGGGGGCTGTGCCCCACCCCCACCCCGCAATTTAAATATACCAACTCTGAGATCGCACTACATTGCAGAAAATGGAAATCTTCCCATTCTGCACTGTATAGAGATCTCAGTTGAAACATTCGAACTTATAGACCCTCTGGAGCATTTCTGCCTGGTTCCCCCTGGTTCTCCTCTGAACATGAGCTCTGTCCCTATCAAACTTTCCTGGTAAACAAATGTTAAATAAATAAATTAATGTTATGAAGGCTAGAAGCTAGGTTAAGGCCTCTTCATTCTCTAAGAAATGAAGTTAGTTTCTGGATCAACGGAAACAGTTCTTCAAACCCTGAAACTTTCTGAAATGTCTGTGATTAAATCCCAGATCACACATGCCAACCCCTTCCCCTTTTCCTTACATTAACCATGCTGATATTCCCACTCACTGAGGCTGAATATGATGATTACATTTATTTCACTGTCTTAGTGCTAGGGCTTTGTTCTTATATTGGAAACTCTTACCCCTTAGATGGTCCATAAACTTCCTTGGAATTAAAACTTGGATAAGCCTCCAAAAAAAAAAAAAAAAAGCTTCCAACAAGTTACTGCCAGTATTCTTGAAAGCTACAGTCTGGATCATAGTCCACATGTGATAATACTAATCAACTGCATGAATAAACAAAGAAATGTCTGCAGTCTAGAAATACGTTGTTGTAATGCCTCTACATAAATAAAGTGCCTTGACCTCTCTCACTTATCGTCCTATTGACTTTCTGCCCTTCTTCTCAAGAATGTTAGAGAAAAGTATACAAGCTCAGGTTTCCCAGCACCTTGCTGATATTGATGTCATTTATATCACCCAGCAAGGCTTTAGAGGTGATCCCAGCAGAGAGACAACTGTGCTTGATGCCACTGAGTATTTTAACGTACATCTGGCCTCTCAACATTCAGCAGTCACCCAGTACTTTCACTGTTAGCCTGCTGCCATCTTTTCAGATTTTGTAAGTAGGTTGTGGGTTGCCTACACTGAATAAAAACAATGGTGCAAGCCTTCCCAATGAGCTCCTGTACCTGGACTTAGGAACTAGTCAGGGAACTGTACAGCAAATCAGTTTAAGTGAATAGTGCGAAATCACCAGAGTTATGAGCAGGTTAGCTGCCTAATCCTATTCATCCTGACTGTCTAAACTGATTGATGGGTCTTAGGGCCGCTTGTCAGATCTGAGATGGCAAAACAAGTACTCCAGTCTCAAGCTCCTTTAATCCTCCCAGGACATTTTGTCAACGATAAAAATTGTTTATAATGATGCTCCTGACTTTAAAATTTATAATTTCTCCCACAAAGTGTTAGCTATTGCACATACTAATATTTTACTCAAGAGTTTGACATTTGTCCCAGCCCAAAGAGCTAATGTCGCGAATACACTGTGTGAGTTAAAATTATTTACCCAGAAATTGAACTTAAGGTTAGTGTTTTCACATGACAAGATTAGATTAGATACATCATTACAAAGAGCAAGTTGTTTTAACCCAACCCTAAATTGTAATATTCAATTATTCGAAAGAGTTTGTGAGTTTGAAATGTGTAACATTTTAAAACAGAAAAATGGGTATAAACATTATAATTACCCACTCCTGAGGTTCTAGAGATGAAATTAAACTAATTAAGGAACTCACAGATGATCCGGATATAAGAATTATGAAACTGGATAAAGGGGGTGCGTTAGTTGTGATGTATGCAATGGATTATTATTACAATTAAATGAATGCTCTGCTGTTTGAGGATACATATGAGGAGGTCTCTCATAACGGAATTAATATTACTTTCAGGAATATTGATCTTTTGCTCGGGGACATTTTGTTGCAAGGACAAATATATAAAAAAGATTATTCCAAAGAGACACAAGAGCCTAGTCAATCCACCTCTTAGACCATCATGGATGGGACCAGATCAAAATATATTTTATTGCACAGTGGATTGACCATAATATAAAAAGAGGTTTAGAGATCATTCAAAATATTTGTAAGGATTCCTGGCAATTTCTTAACGTGTTCAATAATATTGCTTTTAGTGACAATGTTATTTTTATGACTATAGATGTGCATAATTTATTTTCAATAATACCTCATGAAGAGGGGTTGAAGTGGTTTGAACAACAGTTGTTTGACAGAAAAAGTTGTCGTTCTGATAAGGTAAATGCCATTACCACCTTAATGGATGTTGTGTTAAACAAATAATTTCATCCGTTTTGAGGGTCAGTTCTATAGACAAACTACTGGAGTGGCCATGGGGGCAGCATGTGCTCCAGGTTTTGCAAATTATGTTATGGACCAGTGGGAGGAGGAGGACTATATTTTTAAGAGTATTTATGTGGATTGTTGGATGCTCTGTATTAGGTACCTGGATGATATTTTTATTCCATGGGTGGATACTAGAGATAAGCTGGACAAATGTTTTAGATATATTAATAATATTGTGGATTTTCTAAAATTTTCATATCAATTTGATAAGGGTATGATTTCCTTTCTGGATGTGGAAATTAGCAAAGATATGGAAAATAAATATTTTTCTTCCAATATCTTTTGGAAACCCACTTTTTCCAACACGTATTTAAATTTTTCAAGCTGACACCCTCGATTTCAAAAAAGGCAGTTGTCAAAGAACAACTAGTTTGTTTAGCTAGGATGATCTCCAATATTGACACATTCCATTCTGAATGTAAAAAATGTTTTTGGAGATGTTCTGTAAAAGAGGATATCTGGAACAATTTCTTGTTGACATTAAAAACAAAGTTATAAACAAGAAATACTGGGTTTTATTTAACCATTTTGAGTTCTCCAGGAAGTTTACCATCCTCGAGGGTCAGGGATGAAGGTTAGAGAATATTCAACACTGACAGTGATATTACAAACGTTTTATTACTACCTATACTTTGGTCAGTCCATCTATTATTGATTTAATTAATAAAATTGGTAGTTATTTTTGAGGACAAACCAACAACATCGAAGGATATAAAATCTTTAATAACACTTCCAAACACAAAAGTTTTCGGATATAACACCCTTCCTCAGTGTGTAGTAAAAACTAAAACAAAAATATGGTTTTAAATACAATTATAAAAGACACAGACAACCAATAAAAATCCAATTGCAATTAATTAATTAATCATTATACCTTTAATTTAATTGGGTTGTATATGATTAGATTTTATCCTTCAACGTTGCTGGTTTGGCTTGTTTTCTGTTTTGGCTGTGTTTGCTTATAACCAGCATTTGCACAACAAGTTTCCTTTTTTTGGTGAGTTATTTTTGAGGGACAGGGACTTGGCTGAAAAAAATTAGGAGACGAACCATTAGTTTCTTATAAAAAGGACAAATCCTTAAAAGTTTATATCAAAATCAGAATCACATATATTGGCCAGGTATGTACGCAAACAAGGAATTTGACTCTGGTTTCAGTGACTCTCCAAGTATGAATTACATAAATGACATACATACAACTAGTAAGAACAAAACAAGTGACATACATACATGCAACTATTAAGAACAAGACAAAAAAGTAAATATACATACAAGGTGCAAAGTGCAACTCAGTGCTAAAAATATTGAAATAAACTCTGAAAGAAACAAGTATTAACAATATGTAAACAATACTGCAGAATCCGTGGAGGCTTGGGAAAAAGAATACCCCAACCTAATAAGCTGAGTCAACCGTTTATGAACTTGATGGCCTATGGAAAAAAATGTTCTTATATCTGCTTGTTTTGGTGCGTATTACTCTATAACGCCTGGCTGATGGTAATAGTTCAAAATGATGGTGGCCTGGATGTGAAAGGTCAGTGATGATCTTCCCTGCCCTTTTCATGACTCTGGAATAGTACAGGTCCTGTAAGGAGGGCAAACTAGCACCAATTATATTTTTGACAGACCTGACTGTTCAATGTTACCTATTTTTGTCATGATTAGACAGAGATCCAAACCATAATGTTATAGATGAGCTGAGAACAGACTCAATGACTGCTGTATACAACTGAATCAACAGTTCCTGTGGGAGATTGAACTTCCTCAGCTGTTGGAGAAAGTACATTCGCTGTTGTACCTTTTTATGATGGACCCTACATTGGTCTCCCACTTCAAATCCGGGAATATTATAGATCCCAAAACCTTGAAGGATTTCACAACTGACACTGCTGTATTAAATATAAAGAGGGGTGATAATATTGTAATACCATTCCTAAAGTCCGCTGTCATCTCCACAGTTGTAAGAGTGTTCAGTTCCAGATTATTCTGACTACATCAAAGGGTCAGCTACTCAACCTCCCATCTGTATACAGACTCATCACCATTCCTGATGAGCCCAATGATAGTTGCATCGTTTGCTTATTTAATAAGTTTGACAGAGGGGTCCTTAGAGGTGCAGTCATTAGTGTAGAGGGAGAATAGCAGTGGGGAGAGCACACATCCCTGGGCAGCACCTGTATTGATCGTGGAAAGGCAAGATGTAAATTTCCCCCGTTTCACCTGCTGTTTCCTATTGGTTAGAAAATTGGTGATCCACTGACAGGTGGAAGCAGGAACAGAAAGCTGAGAGAGTTTCAAGTGAAGAAGTTCAGGAATTATTGTATTAAATGCAGAGCTGAAGTCTACAAACAGAATCCTTGCATATGTCTCTGGGTTGGCAAGATGTTGCAAGATGTACTGCAGGCCTGTATTAACTGCCTTATCCACTGACAGATTCTCTCGATAAGCAAACTGGAGGGGTCCAGTGAGGAAGCTGTAATATCCTTCAAGTGAGCTAACACCAACCTCGCAAAAGTCTTCATGACCACTGATGTCAAAGCAGCAGGCCTTTTTTAAAAAACAAAATCAGGTGTGGAACGCTGTGGCTTGAGAATGAAACCAAAAGTTCAGCAATTCACTAAGCAATATTCACTCGAACATAAAAATATATGGACAGATACTCCAGCTCAATAGTGAACAGAACGTCCTTTAATCAGTAAGCGCTTTCACCCCAGTAGGGCTTCATCAGACTGTACAAAGAACAAATGAATAGCACAGTCTTATATACCCAAACATAATTAATTAATTAAAATGTTAATTAAACATAATTGATGATATTTCAACAACTGATATAACACAATATGTATGTAGTACATGCATAAGGTATATTCAATAGCTGATATCATGACATCATTTCTATATATATATACTTTAAAAATCCTAATTTAAATAAATATACATTTTTCTATCTAAGTCAATATATCGACCTGTAATTAATAAATAGGTCACTAGATGGTGCTAAACATAGCAGCAACACATTACAATCACATTCAACAAGTTTCTAAAATATTTCATATATAAAAAATCTACTAAATTCATTACAAAGGGGCAAAGTGTATATACAGTATATCAAAAAATATATAATAAATAAAACATTCATAACATCTTAAAAAATCCTGGCATCCTAAAAACAAAAGCTATAGTAATTAATTGAACTATTACAAAGCCCTAAGTCTCCTTTTCTTCAAGAAAGGGTGAAGGCTAACCTTATCATTTAATCCTGGTGGAAAATCAGCTTTCCACCTTATAATCCACCTAGTCTCGTTCTCCAAAGTCAAGTTTTCTATGTCACCTCCTCTAGGATTACAATCAATAGTCTGAATGACTAAAAAACTGAAAGTATGTGATGGACCTCTAGCCTTACAATGTCTAGATAGGGCATTCCTATCATCTCCTATTCTGATACTATATAAATGCTCCCTCACCCTTTCTCTTAGTTGTCTGTTGGTTTTCCCAACATAAAACGCGGTACAGGAACCACATAGGGCTAAATAAATAACATGTTCAGACCTGCAGGTCGTTCCAGTATAAAAACTAAATACCTTGTTCATCAGAGGTGGTTTAAAGGTAGTACTGGTATTGACATAGGCACACTGTTTACAATTATTGCATGGAACAGTGTTGGACGAGTATCTCATGTGTTTTAACTCAGGGTCTCTATGACATAAAATCCTTTTGAGGTTCAAGCTATTCTTATAATAATACTTAGGTCTAGTCCCAACTAATCTACTAATAGATTCATCTACGCCTAATACGTGCCAATGCTTCTCTATTATAGCTTTAATATCAAACACATCATTAGTATAAAATAGAGGTATGTTAACGTTGGAACATTTCGGTTGTCCTACCTCCCTGATTCCACTATCTATAGAATTGTCTATTGGATCAGAAAAATATGGTTTGGCTCTGCCATTTCTCATGGTGGATACCTCCACAGCAGTATCATTAACAAATTCAATCTGATATTCCCTTTCCACTAATCTATCCGTTAGTCCCAATAGCTCATCTCTATACCCAAGCTCTGTAGGATTTAATCTAGAGGCCCTCATAATCTGGCCTCTAACTACGTTGTCAAATATATGTTTGGGATGCATGCTACTCCTGTGAAGGAGAGTATTCCTATAACAGTCTTTCCTGTGTACTGATGTGTTCACTAGACCATTTGATAACTTCATAACATTAACATCCAGATACGAGATGTAATCTTTGGAGTAGCAAATAGTGAACTTCAGATAGTCAGTGAGCCCATTTATCTGTTTCTCAAACTCCAATAAAGAGCCTTCATTACCTTCCCAAATCAGGAAAAGGTCATCAACGAAACGCTTATAAAAAACAGCGTGTTGTTTAAATAATTCTAATGGGAACAATCTCTCTTTCTCCCATCCTGCCATAACTAAGTTGGCGTAGCTATTGGCACGAGGTGCCCATAGCTACGCCATCATTCTGGATATACATCTCTCCATTAAAGAAGAATATATTATTCTCAAGAATAATTTCCAAAAATAAGGCCAGTAGTTCAATGAACTGGGCATCCATCTCAGTATGTTCCCTCAGATAATTTTGAATACAATCTATCCCTATATCATTGGGGATCACAGTAAACAGACTCTTGACGTCAAGTGTCACCATAAAATATTCTTTTTCACTACCTAATCTCGAGAAAAACTCATATAAATCTAGCAAAAAATGTTTGCTGTCTCTCAGCACATATGGATTTTCATTGACAACTTTCCTCAAATGATACTCCACAAACAGGGAAAAAGGTTCAGTCACCCACCCTCGTCCAGAGACAATGGGTCTCATAGGTGGGTTTTCCATGCTCTTATGCACCTTAGGTAGGCCCTTAAGTATAGGTATGAGTGGATGATTAACCTTAAGGAATTTATGAAAATCTTTCCTTATCAAGTTACTTCTTAACAAATCATCAATAGTATCAAATACTCTAAATACTTTCATCATAACTTTATTTATGTCCAATTTCGTGTAGGAGTTATCCATATTCAGTAATAAATTCATACTACTAACATAATCATATGTATTCATTATTACAATAGGCCCTCCCTTGTCCGCAGGTGTTATAATAATATTACAATCAGTCCTCAGTTCATTCAAAGCTCTCGTCTCACAAACAGTTAAATTTCTTCTCCTATTATTCTTCTTACTCTCATATCTAGTGGAATAATATGAGTGTAGATCACTTTCAATCAACCGAGAAAATGTTTCCAAGATTGGATGCAAAGGGGGTACATATGTACTGACTTGTCTAAAAGTGTCTGTAGCTCTATCATTATCACTGGATCCAAATTCCAATTTCAACTGGACATTTCTAATAAACATTTTAGTATCAACTATACTATTAGTATATATTACTACTATTATATATACTATTACTATACTCAGATATGAGAGTAAGAAGAATAATAGGAGAAGAAATTTAACTGTTTGTGAGACGAGAGCTTTGAATGAACTGAGGACTGATTGTAATATTATTATAACACCTGCGGACAAGGGAGGGCCTATTGTAATAATGAATACATATGATTATGTTAGTAGTATGAATTTATTACTGAATATGGATAACTCCTACACGAAATTGGACATAAATAAAGTTATGATGAAAGTATTTAGAGTATTTGATACTATTGATGATTTGTTAAGAAGTAACTTGATAAGGAAAGATTTTCATAAATTCCTTAAGGTTAATCATCCACTCATACCTATACTTAAGGGCCTACCTAAGGTGCATAAGAGCATGGAAAACCCACCTATGAGACCCATTGTCTCTGGACGAGGGTGGGTGACTGAACCTTTTTCCCTGTTTGTGGAGTATCATTTGAGGAAAGTTGTCAATGAAAATCCATATGTGCTGAGAGACAGCAAACATTTTTTGCTAGATTTATATGAGTTTTTCTCGAGATTAGGTAGTGAAAAAGAATATTTTATGGTGACACTTGACGTCAAGAGTCTGTTTACTGTGATCCCCAATGATATAGGGATAGATTGTATTCAAAATTATCTGAGGGAACATACTGAGATGGATGCCCAGTTCATTGAACTACTGGCCTTATTTTTGGAAATTATTCTTGAGAATAATATATTCTTCTTTAATGGAGAGATGTATATCCAGAATGATGGCGTAGCTATGGGCACCTCGTGTGCCAATAGCTACGCCAACTTAGTTATGGCAGGATGGGAGAAAGAGAGATTGTTCCCATTAGAATTATTTAAACAACACGCTGTTTTTTATAAGCGTTTCGTTGATGACCTTTTCCTGATTTGGGAAGGTAATGAAGGCTCTTTATTGGAGTTTGAGAAACAGATAAATGGGCTCACTGACTATCTGAAGTTCACTATTTGCTACTCCAAAGATTACATCTCGTATCTGGATGTTAATGTTATGAAGTTATCAAATGGTCTAGTGAACACATCAGTACACAGGAAAGACTGTTATAGGAATACTCTCCTTCACAGGAGTAGCATGCATCCCAAACATATATTTGACAACGTAGTTAGAGGCCAGATTATGAGGGCCTCTAGATTAAATCCTACAGAGCTTGGGTATAGAGATGAGCTATTGGGACTAACGGATAGATTAGTGGAAAGGGAATATCAGATTGAATTTGTTAATGATACTGCTGTGGAGGTATCCACCATGAGAAATGGCAGAGCCAAACCATATTTTTCTGATCCAATAGACAATTCTATAGATAGTGGAATCAGGGAGGTAGGACAACCGAAATGTTCCAATGTTAACATACCTCTATTTTATACTAATGATGTGTTTGATATTAAAGCTATAATAGAGAAGCATTGGCACGTATTAGGCGTAGATGAATCTATTAGTAGATTAGTTGGGACTAGACCTAAGTATTATTATAAGAATAGCTTGAACCTCAAAAGGATTTTATGTCATAGAGACCCTGAGTTAAAACACATGAGATACTCGTCCAACACTGTTCCATGCAATAATTGTAAACAGTGTGCCTATGTCAATACCAGTACTACCTTTAAACCACCTCTGATGAACAAGGTATTTAGTTTTATACTGGAACGACCTGCAGGTCTGAACATGTTATTTATTTAGCCCTATGTGGTTCCTGTACCGCGTTTTATGTTGGGAAAACCAACAGACAACTAAGAGAAAGGGTGAGGGAGCATTTATATAGTATCAGAATAGGAGATGATAGGAATGCCCTATCTAGACATTGTAAGGCTAGAGGTCCATCACATACTTTCAGTTTTTTAGTCATTCAGACTATTGATTGTAATCCTAGAGGAGGTGACATAGAAAACTTGACTTTGGAGAACGAGACTAGGTGGATTATAAGGTGGAAAGCTGATTTTCCACCAGGATTAAATGATAAGGTTAGCCTTCACCCTTTCTTGAAGAAAAGGAGACTTAGGGCTTTGTAATAGTTCAATTAATTACTATAGCTTTTGTTTTTAGGATGCCAGGATTTTTTAAGATGTTATGAATGTTTTATTTATTATTTTTGATATACTGTATATACATTTTGCCCCTTTGCAATGAATTTAATAGATTTTTATATATGAAATATTTTTAGAAACTTGTTGAATGTGATTGTAATGTGTTGCTGCTATGTTTAGCACCATCTAGTGACCTATTTATTAATTACAGGTCGATATATTGACTTAGATAGAAAAATGTATATTTATTTAAATTAGGATTTTTAAAGTATATATATATAGAAATGATGTCATGATATCAGCTATTGAATATACCTTATGCATGTACTACATACATATTGTGTTATATCAGTTGTTGAAATATCATCAATTATGTTTAATTAACATTTTAATTAATTAATTATGTTTGGGTATATAAGACTGTGCTATTCATTTGTTCTTTGTACAGTCTGATGAAGCCCTACTGGGGTGAAAGCGCTTACTGATTAAAGGACGTTCTGTTCACTATTGAGCTGGAGTATCTGTCCATATATTTTTATGTTCGAGTGAATATTGCTTAGTGAATTGCTGAACTTTTGGTTTCATTCTCAAGCCACAGCGTTCCACACCTGATTTTGTTTTACTTGACTTTACTTTTGGAATGCTGCTCTTCCTGTGAGTATTTTTCGTTGTTTGACTTTTTTAAAAAAGCTTTTTTTTAAAGTTATATGGAAAGGAAGTGGCTAGGAACGGGTGAGATGCCAAATTACAAAATTTGGTACTTTTAGATGAGGTAGTTTTTCGCAGTGTTTTATTAATAGCACTGACTGATTTGTCATCAGAGATAAGGAATATAAAATTGCAGGTCATTTTTTACCGTACTTCTAATGTAGTTTATATTGGTCAGTGTAATTGTTGTCCTGCATTTTATATTGGCAAGACAACAAGATAATTTAAAAAGCATATTTATGAGCATTGCACGGATATGAGAAATAAAAAGTTGACCAATGCCTTGTATAGACACAATGAAAAGGGCAATATGCATAGTTTCAATTTTCTTATAATAGAACAAGTTAAAAAGGATATGCAGGGATGGATTATTTGTGAGAATTTTGATAAAAATGAGCTTAAATTGCAGTTACTACTTGATGCCACCAATTGCCCTGGATTCAATGATTCTTGCTGTATTACCTCTTTGCTTAAATTAAAATTTTAGGAGGCTAGTCCTTAAAATGTTTAAAGTTACATTTTTTATACATTTTTTTTATTTTTTAAATGATGCATATTGGTATGTGTTTGAAGTTTTTTATAAATTTTTTTTACAAAGTGTTTCATACATATATATTTTACATTATTTTATATTGGCTGGCTTGGGACATTTGATGTAAATGTGTGTGGCATTTAATTTTGGAATTAATTGTTTGAAGTGTTCTGATGAAGTTCATAACAAATGAAAGCGCTTAACCTAATAATGTTTCCTCATCAATACGCCTGGTGGTTCACTGTTCCAGTCGGGATTTGGTTCTTAGTTTGTTTGGGTTGGCTGTGTGGTCAGTAAGTCCTTTAAATTTGTCCCCTCTACCATAATGCTTCTGTAGAATAAGCTACCTCAGATCTCATTTACCACCTCAGTGTTCACACATGGTCTCACAGTAGCTAAGTGCTCCATCTCATTTTCTTTCAGTGATTATCTGCTTTTTGGTCAAATATCATATTTCCCATGATTAATTCTCTATAACGTCTGATATTCAGTTTCTGTTATTGAGCTCCATCCTTACTAATTTTCTTCTTTCAGTCAGTGCATAGGCATCTGGCCTACCCTTTTGTTATTTATTCAAAAAAAGTTAAAAGTTACATTTTTAGACTCAAATATTCTGCTAAGACTTGTGGTGGTTAAATTCTTTTGCTTTGACGTTAGCATTATGTGTTATTATATTGTTTTATCTTGTGTATCTGGGTATTGTTACAGGCTTTACCATGGAGAAGGACAAAGATAAAAGTTTTAAAACGTGTTCTAAGTGCAGCCACACAGTTCTCTGTCAGGATGCACACAAGTTGTGCAACATGTGCCTGGAGGTGGACAACATTATGGCTGTTTTGTATGCTAGGCCATTGGTCCTACAGCCTTGGTAGACAGGTGTAACAAACTACTAATTAAAGGGTTATTGCCACCAGGTCCAGAAGCAGACATGTTCTGGAATGAGAGAGAAAAGAAGAAAGAAAAAGACAAAGAAAAGGATAAGTCTAGGGTAAAGATCATGATGTTGAATCCAGTAGCCCAAATCTTTTGTTTTTCCTGACACTCCATTTGTTAAGTTTCCGAGGTCAGAGCCATCTCTGCCGCTTCTATACTGACTAGGTCTGATTTGTCGGTTCTGACTACTTTAGAGGCAATCATCTCCTCAGAAAGGTCTCCAGAGCAGTTTCCTAGTTCTCATCCCATCCTCCTTTTTATTCTTCTGTTAGATCCTATAGGTCCGTCAGGAGTGAGTTGAAACTGGATTGGGATTGCATAATGAGAGCTTTCCTTAAGGCCCAGAACAAAATTGGTGTCCTTCTGTCCCCCTTTCTCTCAGTGGCAAAATTGGCTGGCCCATCATCTCCCATCTTTGCTTCTTCCCTGGTCCATTTTGTCCAGTGGCTATTGAGCCAACATATCACCTGGATCCTACATCCTGAACACCAGTTGGAGCTTCAGCCACAGTGCCAAAGACTTCTAATTTAATCCTCTCGACTGTGAGCACTTTAAAGTCAAGTGGTTCTCGTCACAGATACCTTGTTGTCAAATCATCCTCAGTGTCTTCGGGTCTATCTGCATGACTGCCTTTCTGTTGTTTTGTTGTTGACCTTTGAGGCTGTGGCATCAATCCCCTGCTCGGGGCCCTCTACTTTGTAATCTTTGGGGGTTCCCTTGTTGGTGTCACCTGCTTCTTCCCTAGGAGGGGCAGCTATGGTACTCAGTGGGGGTTCCTCAGATCTGACAGATGTAGTCACTCTTCAAGGCCATGGGGAGGATTATAGGTCTTCTTCTGAGCAATGGTATGCAGATTTCACCTGTGTCACTTCATCCTAGGACACCATTCTGTCTCTGCCTCAACTCCCTTCATGCATCTCATGGTCTTAGCTGTGACAATGTTCTCAAAAAGACTGTTCAGTTATATGATCAGTACTCTGAGTATTTGGTATTACCCACTAGTGAGGTTCTAAGGAAGAGGCCATTAAAGAGGCGGCACATTGATTCCCTTATTGAGTCAGTCAAGTCGAATATGAACTTGGATAATCAAGAGGGCACCCCAGTCCCCTCCAGAAGATGTCAATTTTGATGAGATCCTTGAGCTGATGTGACAGAGAGGATACTGGCAAACAGACCCACCCTCTCAGTTTCACTGTACTCCTGACAGACTGCCTTATTGACTTGGCTACCAGGAGAACATGGCAAGACCAGATACCTATGAAAGTATACCCAAAAAGTCAGATAAAATACTCAGGCCTCCCAAGGACAGACAGTTTTGGTCCAAGGGTCCCTTACTAGATGTAGAATAGTGTGTGTATGTTGTACCTTTAAGAAGCATTGCAAGGTTGGCATGTGCACATAAATAGCCAGAACGTGCTAGCTTCAGTGCCATTTTGTGAGTGCAGCCAGAGAGTGAGCATGTATGAGTGTAATAGCTAGTTTGTTTATAAGTTTATCCAAGTTAAAGTTATTAAGCCTCAATCCTGATGTGTTTGTGCATAATAAAGCTGCTTGAACAGAACCCAGAATGACTTGCCCTAACTAGACTAGCGACATGGTGTCAGAACTGAGATTCCAGAGACTGCTTTTCAGCAGTACGAGGTGCAGAGTTAACAGTGAAGGTAAACTAAGAGAAATGAGCATGAAAACTTGCACAAATTATTTATTTTATAAAAAAGATAGGTACTTATTGCAACCACATTTTGGCGGTCGCAAAACTGACATTCTTCAAGTGACACGAGAGCTTGAAAACAGATTTTTAGGTTTTGCTCATTGTGGTACATATCTTAGCATGCATGTTCACTGCAGGAACTCACATACTACAAGTGAAATGTGGGCATGAAATAAGATTGTTTCCGTAATTGCAGAACATTTCTGAGCATGCATGTTTACAGCAGGAACTTCCCAAAGGCCAAGAAAATGCTACTTAATACAGCCTGTAACATTTTAGCAGAACTCAATGCTTTTGCACTTTAACATTTTTACTGTTTGCAGTTCCAGACAGAATAATTGTATTTCTTCTCCAATCTGGCCACCGATAATACGCAAGTACCATTATTTGTAATGATAGACTGCACTGTTTTTAATGCAAATACATAAATGCGTAATTCATTTTTAACTGATAGAATACTACTTTAAAATAGTATGCATTTCTTGATCCACTACAGATGCATCACCATTTTAGTTTAATAAATAGATGTCTAAAGAGGGCTACAGTTTGTAGAAATTCTGTAATTACACATTCCATTTGCCATGACAAATCAAGCGTGCGTCTGTAATGCACGCTAATCAGAAAAATTATTTTTTTAAATTTTTTATCTTACTGAAGCTAATGCAAACTTTGTCCTCAGCAAGAATGACTTTGAATGACTCTTTACAGTGTTTAATGCCCTCCTTTCACTTAAGTATGTGAATTTCGCAACCGCGAAAATGTGGTTGCGATAATACGTAAGTACCAAAAGATAAAACAACTAAAAAAGAAAAGAGAGGGTACGTCGCCTGCCTAACAAGAAGTTTGGGGTGATGGAGAGGATGGTCACCTTTGAGCTATGGCCTTGAACCACGTAATGCATATCAATCATTTTCAGTGAGACCTAGACAAGCAAGCTGTGGCCTCTTTGAAAAAGTCTGCCTACATCCAATTCTATAAAGCAGATAGAGACCACCTTGGGCACCATATTCAGCATCATCAACCACTTTGTGTGGCTCATGCATAATGCACCCAGTGGAACTACAAGAGTGGCAGGGGCAAGTTTGCAACTTTCTGGACAACTTTAAAGTATCCTTTTGTGAATGCTGCATATTAATGATCTTCTTTCTTTGGCTCATACATTAAGAAGATGCAGAAGTGCGAGCATGATGGGAAGTCACTGTCTGCAGTAAGAGTTAAATTATAAACCCCACATATATATGACAATAGGAACCAAAGGGGTTCAAGTCCCTATGGTTTAAAACATCCCTGCATCAACACTTTATAGGTTCATAGGTAAGTATTAAGGCTAACTGCCCTTGTGGGCCATTGTAAGGCTGTCCAGTTTCCCTTTTGTTGCTTGAATTACCCTATCTCATTTGGTTAGAGACGGTCCTTACCCATCCCATGGCCGATAATTATATATTATTCCTAGTTGGAGTAACTGTGAGGATAACATAGATAATTTGAAAGGACCCATTTATGTGATAAAGCATTTAAGCATGGTCTCTGTCCATAAGTAGTACAGGGGGCAATCCTGGGGTAAATTTACCATCCATAGATCCAAGTTGAGCGTGAATATGGAGAGTGATGAGCTTTGTTTTTTACATGGCTGGGAAGTCCAGAGCAGTGGTATCAACTGAGAAAGGTTCCTGTCCCTTCAAACCATTCTGGTTGATGTTGCAGAAGATGTTTATATCCCCAGAATGAGTATTTCCTAAGCTATTTGATTTACTGATCTGCAGTAGGTCCATCTGTATTGGGTCAGAGGGTGCCTTGTATGCCAGACACAGGTCAACTCTTAGCAGTATGAAGGATGCTGAGAATAGTGACAGGTCTTTTGACTCAGTCCATGTAGAGCATAGTGCTTACTATCCTTTTAATAAGGTATCTTTGTGTGCATTCCAGTTGTTGCATATGTGTGGACATATGCTTGCCAAAGGAGGTATTATACTAAAAGGTTAGCCTAATGACAATTGAGTAAAAGGAGACAGTGACATCTCTAAATCTAGATTCAATCCCTTTTTAGATAACCTGGGCGATGTAGAAGGGCTTTCATATAAGTTGGTCAAAAATTAGGGCACTCTCCACATAAATTCTCAAATCCTGAATAACTGGGTCTTCTCTTAGGGGGTATATTGTCAATGTGTAGTTCCCTGGGGTAGATGACTTCCCAAAGGATCCAATAATCCATTCTTTGTCATTTAGTTTCAGTACATTATTCTGGCACTGGTTATTTGTTTGGGACAAACTTTCCTACAGGATGGATTCAGTGACTGCTCCTAGCTTGTATTCATCTACAAGCTTAGTCACCCAGAGTACTTTAGTACTGACAGGAGCCAGCACCAAACCCTGGAGGGACTCAACTGGTGACTGGTCTCTTTTGTGGAGGTATGTTCCTCTATTTTGATTTCCCATATCCTATCTCTAAAGGCAGTTGGCAATCCAGCAGATGATGAAGGGGTTTATTTCCAGTTTATTTAGCTTTTCTACTATGACTGAGTTGGGTATTGTGTCAAAAGCTTTGGCCAGGTCACAGTATGTGGCATTTACCATTTTACCTTCATCCATTGCTTTGGTGACATTTTTAAAAAAAGTCTGTCAGGTTGAATAAGCATTACCTGCCCTTAATGAATCCAAACTAAGACAGTCCAGTGTTTGGTGGTTCCCTATATCCTTATTGATTAGTTTCATGACAATTCTTTCCATGCTTTTGCATATGAGGCTAGTCAGACTTAGGGGTCTGTAACTTCCTGGGTTTGTGGGAGCTGTTCTTCATTCACTTTGTATAAAACCTGCATGGAGGCTGATGTTGAACAGTGTTTGCCAAGTTGTGCTTCATGCTATTTCATATGCATACCCAAACCTTAAAATGTATGGCTGATAAGCAAACAAACATGTAAATTAAGTGCTTTCATTCTTTAATATAAAAGAACTTCATCAGAAAGTTCTGTTACATTAAAGAACGAAGGCACTTAATTTACGTGTTTGTTTGCTTACCAGCTACACATTTTAAGGTTTTGAAGTGGATTTCCGAGGTTTACTTTTTCGCTTGGGTGTTTCATAGTTCTTCAGTTATTTAATATGCATCCAGGGATATTGTCAGGACTCACTGATACAGTATTTTTAACTTTTGATAGCACTTTTAAGATCTGGTCTTGTGTGAGAGCTGTTATTGTATCAATTTTAGATGTATCTTGTGGGTTACACAGATGGGAAAGAGGTAAAGTTTAAGATTAATTTTTAGCTGGTAGGTTAATTATATGTTAAGCCTCAAAGTAGGTAACATCATTCACAATCAGTTCAGTGCATTGCTGCATTGTGCATCCGAGATTATGAATATAACTAAAAAAGGCCTTGTGATTGTATTTGGCTTGTGTGGTTGTTTTAAATGTGGTACATTTATCTATGATCCCTGAGTGGGTATTTGTCAAAAGCTTTTGCCAGGTCTAGATAAGAGGTGTGTACCATTTTACCCTCGTCCATGGCCCTGGTGACTTTTTCAAAGACATCTACCAGATTGAACTCAAGACCTCCTTATGACAAAGCCAAACTGGGTCTAGTCCAGCGTTTGGAGATTTCCTATGTCATTATTTATAGGTCCTTGATAATTCTCTCTATGGCCTTTCAGATAATACTGGTCAAGCTTATGGGTCTGCAGCTCCCTGGGTCAGTTGATGCCCCCCCCCCCCCCCTTGTGCAGAGGGATGACTGTTGCAGTCCTCCATTCCTCTGGGACAAAGCCTATTTGGAAGTTGTGGTTAAAGAGAGTTTCTAGTGACTCTGATAGATCCTGTTTTAGTCTATTTAAGAAGCATCCTGGAATGTTGTTGGGAGCCAAGGATGCTGTGTTTTTAGGTTCATAGGTGTGTACTAGGCTAATGGCCCTGGAGCCTTTACAAGCCTAGCCCATAGGATTACCCTGGCATCGTGCCACCTGACTTTAGTTCCCAATGCCTCTGTCGAGTAGAGCCACTGGAGTGATCCCCAGGGTGAATTTTCTATTTCCCATCCACTTATAACGATTTCTCTTGAAGAGGGCCAGTGAGGTGCTCTGTTTGATATGTATGGGAAGTCTGTTCCATAGCATAGGCAGTCTCTAGGATATGTACCTGTCCCTCTAGCACGTTCTGTTGATTGTGGTAATGAGGTTGAGGTCTCTGGAGTGTGTGGTGCGGAGGGATTAGGATTTCTTTAGATGTAGCATTTCTAACAGAGCTGGGTCAGGCATGGCTTTGTAAGTCAAGCAGAGATCGCCTCTAAGTAGGTGATATGAGACCAAGAATAGTTGAGTTTTTTTAGTCTGTCCGTATAGGACAAGCATTTAAGGCCTAGGATCCTCTTTGTGAGGTACTTGTGGGGCTCTCCAGTTATTGTAGGTGTCTAGTGAGGTACATGCCAAATGAGCATTGTACACAATGGTTGGCCTAATGAGGGAAGAGTAGAGGGAGACAATGACCTCTTTCTTCCTGGATGCAAAACCCTTAGTAATGAGATGTGCCACATAGAAGGACTTTCTGACCACAGTAGCAATGTGGTGTTCAATAGATAGGTTGCTGTCAACCTGTGTTCCCAGATCTCTTATAAGGCCTTCTGTGTTCAGTGGACTACCATCGATGTGGTAATTCATGGAAACTTGGTTTTTCCCAAAGGGGATTACAACACATTTTTTGGCATTGAGCTTAAGGCCATGGTTCTGACACCAGTCGTTGGTCTCAGTGAGGCCTTTCTGTAGGATGTCGACATCACTTGGGGAGTTAATAATAGCTCCCAACTTGCAATCATCTGCAAACTGTCAGTCAGAGTCCCTTCATGTTGGCCTGGACTTCAGATAAGTAGATACCAAACAGGAGAGGACCCAGGACCAAACCCTGTGGGACTCCACTCGTCACTGTTTGGCAGTCTGACTTAGAACTCACAGTGTGAAAGTAGCTGACTCCATCTGTGAGCCAGTTTGCAACCCATCTAGTGATATAGGGATTGATGCCTAGCTTAGTGAGTTTTTCTATGATTCCTGAGTGGGGAATGGTATCAAAGGCTTTGGCCAGATCAAGGGAGGCTGTATGAACCACCTTGCCTTCATCCACAACTTTGGTGACTGACTCAAAGAAGTCGAACAAGTTGAGCAGGCATGATCTACCCTTCACAAAACTAAACTGTGTGGGATCCAGAGTTTGGAGATTCCCTATATCCTTGTTTATTATGTCCATGATGATGCATTCTATAGCTTTGCATATCAGACTCATCAGGCTAATGGGGCAATAGTTCCCAGGGTCTGTAGTCACTCCTCCTTTGTGGAGAGGGATGACAGTAGCAGGGTGCCATTTGGTTGGGACAAAGCCTGAGGTGAGGCTGTGATTGAACAGGGCACACAGGTGAGGTGCCAGTTCACTGTGTCGTTCATGTAGAACACAGTCAGGGATATTGTCAGGTCCCATAGAAGCTGTATTCTTGGACTTGGATAGTGCCTTTTTAAATTGTGCAGCAGTAATACTGGGTGCCTGGCAATTGACTGGTATTGTTAGTGGTCTTTTGGGGGGAGGGGTAAAGTTGGCACTGAATCTGTCAGCCAGTATATTGGCAATATCTATTGGCTTAGTATAGGAGGTACCACTGTGCAGTAACTCAGAGAAAAGCTGGGTATTGATGTGGAGATTCTTCGCATTACTATAGAAGGCCTTGTGGTTGTCTTTACTATCTGCTGCAATTCATTTTTCATAGCTAGCTTTAGAGGATTTAATGAGGGATCTCAACTTTTTGTTGAGGTTGGGAGTTTTTACATTCATGGGACTTCACCTTATTCCACATCAGTTTCCTCCTTCTGTTGTAGAGTTTGTTTATGGCAGGGGACCACCAAATTGGCTTCCTAATTTTGGAGGAGAGCATCTTGGTTCTATTGGGTACGGCGAGATCCATGAATTTGTGTACGTGTTTGTACAGTGCATTGGTATATGATTCAGCAGTCATGCAACTATTCTCCATTTGCTTAGGTGCCATGAAGTTAGCCACCTCTGTTTTTAAGAGTCCAAAGTTAGCTTTGGAGAAGTTTTTCATGGTGGTTACCTTTGCGGGGGGGGGGGGGATGTGTGGATTTCCAAGGTGATTAGTTTGTGGTCGGATCTAACCAGGGAGGAGTTGACTGCTGGTGTAGAGCAACGGTCGCCCATGTTAGTAATGACCAGATCAAGGATGTTGCTGCCTCTAGTGGGGGTAAGAACAAGCTGGTCCAGGGCATTGGAATTAATGAATTCCAGGAAACCTGGCCTGTTCTCTCGTAAAGATCAATTGGGGGATGGTTGCAGGTATTTCTTTGGGCGTAGTAGGACATAATGGGGGGAGAAGTTTAAATTAAACTTGTCAACCAGCAGGTTTGCTATAGTTTCAAGCTGGGTGTAAGTGTTGCCATTAATGAATAAACTCAGCGCATTGCTGAGTGTTTCCCCTGAGGTTATGAACATAATTAAAAAAATCCTTATAGTTATCTTTCACCTGGGAGGCTATCTTTGCCTCATAGTTTTCTTTGGCAGATTTGACCAGCTGTCTAATTTGTTTGTTTAGACTGGTGACTATCTTTTTGCATGGTTTTGTTTGTTCTTTCTTGGCTTTGAAGAGGATTTTATCCTTCTGTCAAATAGCCTATTCATGCTAGGAGTCCACCGGGGTGGTTTATTTTTACCAGTAATCTTACATTTTACTTGGACAGGTACTGTCTCCTCTATGTAGCTATGCATGTGGTTGTACTGTGCTTTTGTGTACAGCAGAGAGCAGGCCACAGTGCATTCTGGGTTCAGATAGGCTTGGATGTTTAAGAAACTGTCACTTAGTTTGAAGTAACTTGACTTAGCAAAGTTCTTAACAGGTTTGGAGTTTGATGGAGGTTCTTGGTTAGTTTTAATATTAAAGAAGGTAATTGTGTGGTCAGATCATACCAGGGAGGAGTTAATGCATGGGAGGGAGCAGCATCCCCCCAGTGTTTGTGAGTACTAGGTCTAGGATATTTGTACCTCTAGCTGGGAAGCTAACTAGTTGCTCCAGGGTGTTTGCACTGATGAAGTCCAAAAATCTCTGAGCAAGTGACTTATGGGACATATAAATCTCCCAGTTTATGGAGGGATAGTTGAAGCCACCCATAAGTATGGTGTTAGGCTGAATGTTAAGAGATTCCAGGTTTAGGTAGAAGGTATGGTTTTCCGACTCATTTTAGGGGATCTGTAGTTAGCAAGGATATGATAGGGGGTCGCACCTATGGTTAGCTGTGCATGGAGCAACTCAAGCAAGTCATGTTGTTGGACCAGTCTAGCTGTGTACTTGTCCTTTATGAACACTGAGATACCTCCTTCTTTTGTTTTATCCTGAAATGAGGGCAATCAAAATGTATGGCTGGCATACTCCTCATGATTCTGAATCATGATTCTGTGACTGCACATATGTCTGCATTCTCCAGAGTAAGGAGTGCTTCCAGGGAGTACATTTTTTTTATTTAAACTCCTATCATTGAGCAGCAGTACCTTTGGTGGTTGTGAGTGATTGTTGTCATGTTGGAGTGTTTAACAACTTGGCATGGCCTAAAAAAGGTGCTAAAGGGATAGATAAAGTGTTTCCCAGTGTCCATAAGCCAAGTGGTGATACATGCAAATCATGTCTTCCCAGGCTGTCAGATATTGGACCCCCTTGTTGTGACACCAGAAACTAAGCCAGTTGTTGATGTCAATCATTTTTTTGCTGGTACTGTGGCATCATTTTTGGTGAAGGTAAGATGCTACTCAAGGCTAGAGTTATGCCCACCTGGGAATTATATTCATAGAGCTCCATCATGTCTCTCTTCATATAGTCCAGTGAGGTATGTCTTAGGTCGTTTATGCCTACATGGACTATTACAGTGTCATACTGGTACTTGTGGTTTAAAGACCTAAGTGCATGAGTGCTCTAGTGGATCCTGGCTCCAGGCATACAGCTGATTGTGATTTTTCTCCTTGTTTAGCCTGGTACGGGGGACATCGGCATGTCTTACAATTTACAATAACTAGAATGTTAGGTTGTGTGGTGTGTTGCCTTATGGGTTTGGAAGTGGGGCTACCATGATTTTCAGAGTTTTGTGGTGTGTGAGGCACTGTCTTTTTGAGGGTACTTGGGGCCACTGAGAGATGTTTTTAGGAGTTCTTGGAGGTTTGGGTAGATTACATGTGAATGCCTCCACATATGTGGGTCCATGTGTTTGTTCCTTAGCATTGCTAGTGAGTGTATTGGGTGTGAAACTGACAACCTGGTTTGCATTTTTAATGTGTGCAAGTGAAAGCTTTCCCTCCATTGAAACTGGATATCTACATCTCTCAGTAACTGTGTTCGTCTGTACTAAAATTAAGTGGTTGATAAGGCGGTTGCTACACTACATCAGGATGCCCATATCCACCACGCCACAAACATAGATAACAGGGAAGTGCCTATCCATTGTAACAGATCCTTAGTAGATGGAAAGGAGAAGGGGAGGATCACTTACAGGTCTACGTGAGAGTGTTTAGTGTTATACTTTAAGATGACCTGCAGTGATACTGCTCTCTACACAAACCAGCAGCTCTTTGAGCAGCTAAATAAAGTGGGAGACTATGGAGAGAATTTCTTATAGAGGATTTTAAACTGGATAAGTTTGCTTATACACAAGACACAGGTAACTGCATTTGCAAGGGTTTTATACCAGTAGGATGAAAGATTCTTACACATAGTTAAGCCCTCAGACCAATCGATTAAACACATAATAAGCCTTCCACCAACAGTTTCCAACTCTGATGGATTGAATCATCCCTCTGCTCCCACCAGAGTTTATAATCAAACCTTCTTAATGTAAAACAAACAGGTTTTGAGTTCAAGTGCAGCAAAAAATGCTAATGGTGTAATTAATCTTGCCTTACATACAGGCAAACAACTGGACGTGCTCCATCAATCTAAAGGATGCTTATCTTCATATCAAAATAAGCAAAACATCCAGGAGTTATTTACACTTCCACCTGTGAGCCAGTTGCTTTCAGTTCAGAGCCCTCTCTTTTGGTTTCATCACGGCCCCTGAGTGTTTAGCAAGTGCATGGCGATGGTAGCAACTCACCTGAGGCTACAAGGGTTTCTGTGTTTCCATACATCGACAACTGGTTTCTGGATGTCACAACAAGGAAATGCCTAATCAAGGCCTAATCCTCTGAACGTAATGCTACTCAATGCTAGAAGTCTAAACCTCAAAATGCACTCTCTTGACACACTCCTAAAAATAGAGAACATCGATTTCTGTGCAGTAACTGAGACCTGGTTCAAGGCTCCAGAGAGCACCCCTGCAATACCAGGCTGCAATTCTTACCACACCTTTTGGCCACAAAACCAAGACTGAAACACTAAAGGTGGAGGAGTGTCCATATTCACCAAGGATATTCACACCTCCAGGCTAGTTGCCCAAGACCAACACAATGCATCTGAAATTCTCCAGGTGCAACTAACACTAGGTAAGACTGCAATCCAAATTGTAGCTTGCTACAGATCCCCCACCATGCCCCAAAATTCTCACTACACCTTTTAATAACAGTAATTTTAGTACCATGAGTTAGTTCTAGTAGGATAGCGAGATTGATCAGGAATAGTAAGGTTGACAATAGTCGACATTTATAAATTATAACTTTGAATATTTAACAAAATTTTAACATTAAAGGTTTTTTAAAATGTATAGAATACTGGCATGTCTCAGACTTGATACACTACGATTACCGGATTTGGCGTAATGCAACTTTAACATCAGAATTGTTGAATATAATTATTTTATTATTCAATTAATCAATTTATTAACAGTGTATATAAGCATTTCATGTTTTGATAACCGCTGTTCTGAGGAAGCTTTGTAATCAACAAAGGGAAAGCGCGCTCAACGTTTATTTCATTTTGTTCTGTGAGCCGTTATTGGCTGGATCGTTTGTTGGAATAAAGAAGTGTTTTTACAGAGTTGGCTGGTTCATTGATCTATTCCACCTTGGATTGAGTTTTATTTTTTCTCACTACACCTTTCTAAACATACTGGAAAATATTAAGATACAACCAAACACCCTAATACTGGGTGATTTCAATTACCCTGCCATTAACTGGGAAAACCTACTCGGGTACCAACTCCTTTTCCCAACGGTTCTTGGAATTCATAAATTCCAATGCCCTGGATCAGCTAATCCATTGTCCCACCAGGGGCTCCAATATCCTAGACCTGGTCATTATCAACATGAGAGATAGATGCTCCACACCAGTGGTCACCCTCTCATTGGTCAGGTCTGACCATAAGCAAATCACCCTTGACATCCACATCCCACCCCCACCCCCCCAGTAAGGAAACCTCCTTAAAAAACTTCTCCAATGCCAACTTCATGCTACTGAAGTCAGAAGTGACAAACTTCACGACACCCACGCAGACGGGATCTGGAAGTTTGATTGCAGAATCCTACACTAAGGCACTGTACGAGCACATCCACTCGTGCATGAATCATGCCATCCCAAATAGAATCAAGATGCTCTTCTCCAAAAAAAGGAAGCCAATCTGGTGGACCCCTGCTATAAAAAACTATACAACAGAAGGAAGAAACTGTTGCAGAAAAGAGGAAAATCCCAGGATGCAAAAAAACTCCCTCACCAGCCTCAGTAAGAAGCTGAGATCCCTCATAAAATCCTCAAAAGCTAGTTATGAAAATAAAATTGCCAAAGATTCCAAAGGCAACCACAATGCATTCTATAGTTATGTCAAGAATCTAAATGGAAATGCTCAGATCTGCTGTGAGCTACAACAGAATGGCATTAAATATACTGATCCCAAGGATATTGCCAATATCCTGGCAGATCGATTTAGTGCCAACTTCACCCCCTTCTCACCCCCTAAAGGGCCCATCTCAGTACCAAAAGATTGCCAAATTCCGGTAATCACGGCCACACAGGTAGAAACTACACTCGCCAAAGCTAAGAATACAGCATCCATGGGACCAGATGACATCCCAGGCTGTGTACTGCATGAACTACAAAATGAACTGGCACTTCGCCTAAGTGTCATGTTTAATCATAGCCTCACCTCAGGCTTCGTGCCCACTGAGTGGTGCACAGCTACAGTTATCCCGCTCCACAAGGGAGGATCCGCCTTGGATCCCGGAAACTACTGTCCCATCAGTCTGACAAGCCTGATCTGTAAGGGCATGGAACGCATTATCGTGGAACTTATAAACAAAGACATTGGTAACCTTCAAACACTGGACTCCACCCAGTTTGGGTTTGTGTAGGGCCGATCTTGTCTCCTGAATCTGATTGGCTTCTTTGAATCAGTCTCCAGAGCTGTGGACGAGGGTAAGGTGGTCCACACAGCCTATCTGGACCTTGCCAAGGCCTTTGACACCATCCCCCACTCTGGAATCATGGATAAACTTACTAAGCTGGGCATAAATCCCTACGTCACTCGATGGGTTGCCAACTGGCTTACTGACAGAACCCAGACTGTAAAAGTAGCCAACTCCAAATCCAGCTCCAGACACGTGACAAGTGGAGTACCTCAGGGTTCAGTCCTGGGAATACTCTTGTTTGGCATCTATTTCTCTGAAGTACAGGCCAACACTAAGGGACTCTGGCTAACAAAGTTCGCAGATGACTGCAAACTGGGAGCCATTATTGAATTCCCAAATGATGTGGATATTCTACAAAAGGGCCTTACAGAAACAGATACCTGGTGCCAGAGCCATGGGCTCAAGCTTAATGCCAATAAATGTATAGTTATCCCCTTTGGAAAAAAACATGTACCCATGAATTACCACATAGGTGGTAGGACACTAAACATCGAAAGTATGATGAGAGACTTAGGGGCACAGGTGGACAGTGGTCTCACTTTCGATAACCACATTGCCACAATAGTCAGGAAATCCTTGTATGTGGCACACCCCATCACTAAGGGCTTTTCATCCAAAAAAAAGGAGGTCATTTTCCCACTGTACTCATCCCTCATTAGACCCATTATAGAGTATAATGCCCCATTTGGTATGTACCTCACAAGACATCTGCAACAGCTGGAAAGGCCACAGAAATACCTCACTAAAAGAATCACAGGCCTAAAGCAGATGCCATATGCTGACCGTCTAAAAAAAACTCCAGCTATACTGTGTGGCATATTGTCTACTCAGAGGCGATCTCTGCTTAACATACAAGGCCATGTCAAACCCTGAGCTGTTGGACATGCTCCACTTAAAGAAATCCCAATCCCTCAGAGCCACACACTCCAGGGATCTAAACCTTGTCATCACAATGAACAAAACATGCTGGAGAGATAGCTTCCTGACCCAGAGACTCCCCATACTCTGGAATAGACTGCCCATACATGCCAAGCAGAGCGCCTCATTGGCCCTCTTCAAAAGGAACCTTGATGATTGGATGGGAGATAGAAAATTCACCCCGGGGATGATGTCAGTCACCCTACTAGACAGGGGTACAGAGAAGTAAATAGTATGGGAAGAAATATCCAGGAAATTGTTATGGCTAGGCTTGCATAGGCCCTAGGGCCGATAGCCTAGTACCAACCTATGAACCAAAACCAGAGACTACTTGCTTCAACTCTGTAGTTTATTTAAACACTCAAACATAGGCAGAAAATATAATCAGCAACCATTTCAAACAATTCAGTGCACCAATACAGACATTGTTTCTGTCCTATCAGAAAGGGCATCGATGTTAAGCCACTCAATTCAAAGCTTTGATTTTTCTTGTCCTCTAGAGATCCTGGTCCTTAGGGGCTGGGATTGACTGCTTCTTCTTTGCTAGTGGTTCACTTTGCTAGATTTCACATGGGAATATTACAGTGGCTACTCAGGGCACAATGGTCACAGGTATCAAAGTATCTTTCTGCCACAGTAAAAATAAGTTGTCTTAAGAGAGTACAGTTACAATGGTTCCCAACTTCTCCCCTTTGGTCCCCTAGCAAGACAAAAAAAATTAAAGCATAAAGAATCGTTTCATCTCTGGTACTGCCCAACTCAATAATCAAATTACATCCCATTAGAAGGAAAGCTCTCCTTTTTTTCAATTTAAGGTGTTATCTCATTCCAGACAGGTGAGTCTAAGAACTAATAGTGCAGACATTCAAATTAATTTGAATGTGTCATGTCATGCCACATTCTGAAAATATACAGCGCTGTTTGACAATGCTTAAAATGAGGCTCAATTCCTTCTACTCCTCATGAAGAAGAGCCAACTTGGCCTTCTCCAAGCGATTAATAGGGAAAATGTTTATGTAGAAAATCATTTTGTAATTCTTAAGAAATGTTCCTCTAGCCTCTTGCAGACTAATTCTGGACCTCTCAGCACTAAATACATTTGTCAAGATCAGAAAGTTCAGAATAACTGTGATATCACTTATTGCCCATGTTCCTTCAACGCTTGTAGAAGTAGAATAGACATGGATGATGTCTATCTTCATATAACCTATTCAGCCACCTTACAAGAAATATCTCCGATTCAAAGTGAGTTTGTATTACTATCAGCTTACAGTTCTACCTTTCTGCTAAGCAGAAGCACACCTTACTTTTGCAAAGTGCATAGTTGCAGTATTTGCACTCCTAATAGCAAAAACTTTGTCTGGCAGGTACACGCTTGGCAAGTTACAGTACCGTTATTTCACTGATCTTCATAATGAAGGTCGTAATAAACTGAACGAGTCTCAACTAATTCTCACTCACAGGCTTTACTTCCTAACCCCTGTTACAGACACTTCATTAAACTAAAATCCCAGGAAACAATTGTTTTTATGGTTGCTTTCCTCTGAAATGATATAACCATTTGAAGGGAATATCTCAAGGCATTAGGATACAGACAGCATTATAGGGTACAGAGGTTCAAATTGCAAATGAAACTTGCATTGGACTCTCAGATCTTGGGGGGGGGGGGGGATGAAGTAACAGAGGTTTTTGTTTTGAAGAAATCCCAGCCATTGCAAACTCTAGTCTTCTGATCTAAACTGGTGCACAGACTAGCAAATCCTCATTAGAGGCCTATTTAGGACAGCTCAGCAGAATAGTTAACATTATCACAAAAAGCTCCTCAGGCATTGCTTGAATGGTGCATTCCCAGTCACTCCCAGCCCACAACATACAAACATGAAACAAATACAGGGGGTTTGATTCGCTCCAATGGCTTTTCAGAACTGACTTTCTTTAGGGCTGTTCAGATTAAAATCTTAACTGAAGCAGGACAGACAGAGGGCTACATATTCCTATCAGCTCTGCAGTCTGTTACTCCAAATTTGGAAATGGCAGTAAAAACAGATTAATTTGCATGACACACTCATCATAGAGACTTTAATTATTTATGAATGCAAGAAACAGTCACGGGTAAACACTGTAATATAAGCAGGAGGTCAACCAGAAATAAAGAAATAAACCTCATTGTCTTTCAGTTCAATATTCATTTGCCACAGTGTTTCATCAAGGTTCCACCAGGAAGAAGCATGGAAAGTGAATCTGTTTTTATTCCTTCAGGTGAGAGGAGAAACTTGACCATGCCTTCCCCATCTCGCTTAATAAAACAAGTACTGATAAAAGCAAAACGTAATAGAATTCAGTTAATACTGATATTGCAAGAATGGTGATGAAGGTTTTGCTGTCCCTATTATTTCAGGTAACTACTCATTTCCTGTGAAGATAACCTGTAATGTGCTATCTGTTCTCTTAATTACAGGTTATTCTATTCCAATCTGTCCTCTTAAAATCTGACTATTTAGAGGATCTTGCCTTGATTCTAAGCAGACTTCTCTTCTGAGATGCCGTAACTGAAATTATGGCGTAGGCAAGAAATCCAGTCACTAGAAAAATGATGCTTAGGTAAAAGAAATAGCTTAACAACTTATGTTCAAGCTAAGAGTTTGTAGGCAAATTTCTGTAGTTTTAAGTATCTTAGATTACTTGATATTCTTATGAGAGTCACATCATGCTTGGCTTATTTTTCTGTAGTTACATGTCTTAGCTTTGTTACCAACCATGCACAGGGTAACAGCTTTACCAGCACACCCTGCATTTAGGACATTTTTCATGGGGTTTACTGTTTTAGTCAAAATGTCAGGGAACTCTATTCCAGCAACGCTTTTAGAGATTCTGACCCATCAGTCAGTTCCTCAGCTGGCTAATGTTGCCTTACCTCAGATGCACTTGGTATAAGCGTGATATTCACCTACATGTGCTTCATTTCTTTCTTGTCATGTTCACTGACGTACAGTGTGTGGATGGCACAGAATGCGCATTCGTTAAGCCAGCTGAAGAGCACAGCAAGTAAGTACCCCATTGGGGACGCTTCTAATTTTATTTTCTAAAGAATCTTTTGTTATTTGGGCTTGTAATATAAAAATTTAATTAGATGTCTGTGAGTTATATTCCTATTAGGAGTAATGCTTAAACAAAAGTGTCAGGATGGATTTCTTCAAGTAGAATTATTTCAGATATTACTTACGTGCAAGCTAAGATAGAAAAATAGTTATTTCAGACATCATGCTACAACTACTTCTGTGCAAGCCGAGGTAAGAAGTGCATAACCATGCTTTGTTTATTTATTTTATTTTATTTTACATTTGTTGACCGGGATAGTCCGACTGGATACATGTCCATTTTTAGTAGATGCCCGGGGAGAAAAGCTCCACAATAATAATATTAATAATAATAGTAATAGTACAATAATATTCCAAGAGAGCAAAGGATATAGATACAATATGTCAGATAGTTTAGCACAGTAGGAATACTTATACATATGCAAAATGTTAATAGAGTGAGAGAAGAAATAGGATCAGTGCACAAATTTAGAGCACATTAGGGCAACAACAGTGTAGAGAAATGTTAAACTCAGCAGGCATAACTGTACATTAAGGTATAACACATCAGATGGATGGAGTATCTGCTTGGTGATAATCTACTAGCTAAGAAAAGACCATAAATGTTAAATTGAGTTAGTCAGGGTTTAGGCATGGACAGAGCCAGTTAGCCCTTAAGTATTTTTGAGGCCTTTTTTAAATAGGGAAAGAGATAATTCTTGGGTAAGGTTCGCAGGAAGAAGGTTCCAAGTTTTACCCAGTGAGTTAGCAAACAGGGAATCACCTGCTCTATTATTGGATTTTAGGGTTTGGACTGTTAGCTTGTTGGACGAACAAAGTGGCCTGATAGTGTTATATGGGCTAACACTCTTAAGGCTTGTGGTTTTGTCCAGATGGTTAAGTATTTTGTGAGATATTGCGAGCTGGTTAAGCTTAAGTATGGAGGAAATTCCAGCCAGTCAAGTTCAGTTAGGATTTTGCAGTGGTGTGTCCTGTATACCATACCTGTAGAGAATCTAGCTATATGGTAGTAACAGGAAGATAGTTTGCCAAGGTTAGCTTTAGAGAGGTTTGAAAATATTGGTGAGGCATATAGGAGAGTGGAGAGGAGATGGGTTCGGGCAATACCTAGCATAAGGGATTAGAAAAGCTTTGACCTTCTAGAGGGAATCCTATTTTTTTGTTGACGGACTTAATCGTATGGTCTATGTGTCCATCATATTTGAGGTTACTATCTATAATTACTCCAAGGAGCTTAGTTTGGTTATCAGGAGAGATGATTGTACCATTGTTAGACTTAATAGTAAATAATGGAAGAGTGGATCTAGAGGTGAGAGAGAAAAGCAGTAGCTTGGTTTTGTTGGGATTCAAGAGAAGTTGTCGATCAGTTAGCCAGTTTTCTATACTGTTAAAAGTATTCTGGGTTAGGGATATCAGATTGGCTGGTGAGGTGGAAGAGCAAATCAACGTGGAATCGTCAGCGTATTGGATACATTGTGCCTCTGGGATAGTAGTATGAAGGTCATTTATGAAGGTAGAGAAGAGGAGGGGACCAAGAATGGAGCCCTGAGAGACTCCTAAGGTGACTGGGAGATGTGATGGCAGTTTGTCCTGCCATAAGACAGCCTGCTGTCTACCCCATAGATAGGACTGAAACCACTGTAGAGAGTGATAATCCAGGAAGACAGCTTTCAAGGTACTAAGCAGAAGATGATGATTGGCCATATCAAAGGCCTTAGAGAGATCCAGAAAGAGAGCAGATGATAGCATGTTATTGTTGCGATTAAGATTGATGACATTGGTGAACAATAAGAGGGCTGATGTGGTGCTATGGTGTGGTCTGAAGCCGTACTGGGACTCTGTGAGAAGTTTATTGCGGTTGAGGTAGTCCATATGTTGTATGTGGACACACTTTTCCAAAAGTTTTGCTAGAGGTGAGAGAATGGCTATTGGCCTATAGTTGGACAATTCTGTGGAACTACCTCCTTTATGTAGGGGTATTACATGTGAAATTTTCCAGATGGATGGAATGGTTGCCTTGGAAATGGATCTATTAATGAGGATAGAGACTGGGATAGTGATGGCATCAGCAGCTAGTTGCAAGAATTCAGCTGGGAGGTGATCTGCTGCTAGGGAAGTGGGTTTAAGTTTCTTGAGAAGGGTTTGTATAAGGGTAGTAGAGATAGGTTGGAAGCTAAAGAAGAAGTGGGTTACAGGAGGCTTTGAGCTATTTGATTTGTTATTTTCGGTGTGGCTGTGGGGGACTGAGTGAGGGGGGTTAGGCTTGGTAGTCGTTAGTTGGGTGGCTAGTGCCTGGATAGTTTCTGTAAAGAAGCTATTAAATGTGTTTGCAATAGCCACTGGTGTGGTAGTACTACCTGGGTGAAGGAGGTTATTTATTCCAGCCCAGAACTTTTGGGGTTTATCAGGATGTAAGGTGAGCAAATGTATTAACAGACTTGAATTCAAACCTTGGCAGATAGAAACATTATAGAGATATGACTAGAATGATGTCATTCTATAATCTTGCTGTTTAATACTATAATCATATTCTGTTGAATAGTGTGTTGTCAGGCATAAGGAAATTTAATGGCTGTGAGAGTGTGAGCAGCATGTGGTTAGAGACAAGGAGGTTTGCAGAATGGTGGCATTTGGATGAAAAAAAGTGTTTTGGATAATTAAACTGTTAGATAAGAATTGACCACACCTAACTGATGGATTGTGAACCGCTGATTTTTGTACTTTATGTTCATAGGTTCAGGGTTGTATACTAGGGTCTATATTGGAACATCGAATGTTTAACAGTTTGAATCACTAAAGGTCGACCCTTAGTGATCAAACTGTTAAAACATCAAATATTCCAAAAAAAATTAAAACGAGAAAAAAAAAACTAAATGGTGTAGGCAGGGGGCAAGCCCCCCTGCACCCCCAACACCCCCCACTACTTAAATATACCAACTCTATGGCCACACTACATTGAAGTAAATGGAAATCTCCCCTTACGGAGATTTCTGTTTACTTCTTCGACGTTCTGCAGTTTTGCTATTCTCGTGCCGACAATGTCAGATTCAACATTGTCGGCTTTCGAGAATTCAATATAGACCCGTATACTAGGCTAACAACTACTGTTTTTTTTTTAAGCCTAGGCATGCATCCCAGATCTTTGACAAGTTCTGTTACCTTTGGTAAATGTAAGCAGGGGTTTGGGAGATGAAACATTTACATGCTGCCTGTGTCCATTAGAGACATAGATGCCAATCCCAGGATGAATTTCCAGTTCCCCATCCAGATGTCTAAGTTACACTTGAATTGGGTTAGGGAGGAACTCTGCTTCATTTGAATGGGAAGCCTGTTCCAGAGAAGGAGTAGTCTCTGGGATACATATCTGTCTATCCAGCAGGTGCTGTTTTTATCACAGGAAAGGTTTAAGTCTTTAGAATAAGTGATTCTGATGATTTTTGTTCTGCAAATATGCAGGGGAGTCTGACAATGCCTTGTATGCCAGGCATACATTTCCCATCAACAGCCTTTAGGAGACAGACTACAGTGATAGGACTTTGAGGTGGTCTGCACAGGACATGTTATTTATGTCCAATATTCTTTTAGTGAGGATCCTCTGTGGACGTTTCATTTGTTAGATATGCCTGATTAGGTACATGCCAAAGGGGCACTGTGCTCAATGATAAGTCTGATGAATGCTGGGTACAGTGGAACAATGACCTCCTTGGACCTAGATACCATGAAGCCATACCTTTGTTTATAATTTCCACAATGAAGAATGGTTTCCTCGCTACCATAGACATACAATGGTCAAAGGCTAGATCGTGGTCTATGCATGTCCCCAAGTTCGTGATTACTGGGTCAGCTGCTAGGGGTGTGTTGTCAGTATGATACATGACTTCCTAAAGGATACTATTATGTATCTCTTCACAATTAGTTTTAGTCCAGGGCTCTGAAACCAGTTATTTGTCTCGCGCAGCCCTTCTTGGAGAACATTAGTGTCGGTGGGAGATTCTGTGGCAGCTCCTAATTTTCAATCATCTGAAATTTGGTCACCCAGAGACCCTTGACATTAGCCTTGACTTCACAGAAGTGGCTGTTAAAAAGGAACAGTCCCATGACTGATCTCTGAGGGACTCCACTGGTAACTGGTGTCTTTGTAGAGATAGATTCTACAAAGTCCAGCTGACTATCTACTGGGTGACATAAGGGTTTATACCTAACCTCCTGAGTTTATCAACAATGCTCAAGTGGGTTTTTATGTCACATGCCTTGACCAGGTCAAGGTAGGCAGCGTAAACCATTTTGCTCTTCATCCACAAGGCATGAAAACTGTTAGCAGGCTACTGCTAAGCAGTGGTTCCTGAAATGCTGATAGGTCACATTTCATGCTATTTAGAAGGCAGCCTGGGATATTGTCAGAGCCCATCGATGTAATCTTCTTGGCCTTTGAGAGAACAATGAAGACCTGTTCCCTAACAATAATGTGGGGAGTCATAACTCTCAACCTCTTAGTGCAAGAAATCTGGGCAAAGCCTAAAATATTGGGGTGACAAAGGCCCAAAAATAGGGTCAGATATTAAATATTGCCCTAATAAACTTAATGGTTTGTAGAATAACAGGATTTGTGTTAGCATGCATTTTCTGAAGGATATGAAGTCTGAAATTCAAATGCATGCCATTATTTACTGACCTCCATCTTGATAATTTGCCAGAAAATCACATATTTTATGAGGAACAAACCAAAAATATGTGTCAAAATCTGGACAGTTGAAAGGTATAGGGGTGTTACATTTGATGGTATTTCCTGAAGGGTGGCTGGGGGGACAGAAGGATAAAGTTATAGCTGAATTTGCTCGCCAGTAGATTTGCTATATGATCTGGCTCAGTATAGGTGGCTCCATTAACAATGATCTCTGCACAAAATTGTGCATTGCCTTTGAGGTTGCGTACATAGCTAAAGAATGCCTTGTAGCGGTTCTTGACCTGGGAGGCCAGATTTAGCTCATATTTGGTTTTGGTAGACTTTATTTGTTCTGTAAGTTGTTTAGTTTGATGAGAGTGTTTTTATCCTGCTGGGTGCTATATCTCTTAATTTTTGCCATTATTTTATTTCTTCTGTTGTAAAGTCTAATGATATTGTGATTACACTAGGGTGGCTTGTTTTGTTTTTTTTTTTTTTTTTTGAGTTAGTTCTGTACTTATTACTGGTGGGTACAACTGCCTCTCTGCAGGTATAAACATGCTTGTACAGGGTTTCTGTGAACAGTTCTTTGTAGGCAGCAGTGTTCTTAGGGTTTTGAGAGGCTTGAAATTTTGCCAGGCTATCACTTGGTAGTAAGACGTTACCCTTGGAGTAGTTTCTACACATTCCAGGGTTAGCTGGGTTTGTATTTTTACTTCAAAGGAAACCATATTTTGGTCTGCGCTCACCCGAGAATACATTGCTCTAAGGGGGTGTGCAGCTGTCTTCCATATTAGTAAAGAACAGATCCAGTATATTTGCATCCCAGGTCAGCATATTGATAATCTGGTCCTAGGAGTTTGTGTTTACAAAATCCAGGAATCTCTGAGCCTGTATTTTTGGTGTCATATATGATTCCCAGTTAAAAGTAGGGTAATTAAAGTCGCCCATGAATATTTGATTGGATTGGATGCTGAGTGTTTCCAGTAAGTTTAAATACATGTTATGGGTATCCTATGTCATAGAGCAGGACCTATAGCTTGCAAAGAAGTGGTATGGGATTTTGCCTTTGATGATTTCAATGTGGAGAAGCTCAAGTGCATCACCCTGTATGACCTGCCTTGAGGTATATTTATCTTTGATGGAAATTAGACACTTCCACATTTAGTCACTGCTTGTGTAGTAGTAGCTGGTCTAAATTTGCAGAAGGTGTTATAGCCTTGTATTGCCAGGGTGCTTTGTGCAGCTTTAAACCATGGTTCAGTGACTGTGCAGATGTCAGCATTCTCTAGGCTGAGGAGAGCTTCTAGGGAATGGAGTTTCTTGTTTAGACTCCTAGCATTGAAGGGAAACACCTGTAGATCTTCTTGCTTTTGATTTGCTATGTCAGAAGTATTTTCAGTTTTACTTTGCATAAAAAAGGCACTATGAAGGAGAACAATGTTTTAGCTAATATTCAAAAGCCTAAAGTGAAGAGATGCAGACCATCCCTGGCAAAGCAGCATGGTCTGTTGACCACCTCCTTCCATGCTGATAAATATTGCAGTACCTTAGAATAATACCAGAAATTAAACCAATAATTAAAGTTAATCATCTTGTGTTCATATTATGGCATCATCCATGCAGAAGACAGAATGCTGGTCAATGCTAGGCTCATACCATACAACAGCTCTATATTGTCTCTCTTTGTATAGTCTAGGGAGGTACATCTCAGGTCATTTACACCCACATGGACTATGGCTAACTCATACTAGTACATGTGTTTCAATGACCTGAATGTGTGTGTAATATGGAAGATCCTGGCTCCTGATGAGCAACTGACCATGACTTTCTCCTTAGCCTCTCTGGTAAGAGTGGCATCAGTGTGTCTCACAGTGGAGTGTCCAATGACCAGAATATTGGGTTGGGTGGTCCTTGCCTTATGGATTTAAAAGTAGATGCTCCATGAGATGCAGCTGTATGTGTTGATGTGGGTGTTGTTTTGAAAGAGTGCATTTGGGGCTGCTGAGGACATTTGCTATGTCTGCTTTTTTCTAGGTGGTCTTTTAGGTTTAGGAAGGTTACATTAAAATGCCTCAGCATATGTACGTTCATCCCTGTCCATATTCAAGCACAACTTGGATCTGTGGATGGGAAACAGAAAACGTACCCCCAGGAAGACCCCTCTGTACTACTAATGGAATGAGGTATCTCATAAATTTATCCCATGCATGGGTCCCCACAAATTATCTATGGTATGATCCCAGTGATTCTCATTAGGGGTAATATATAATTATCAACTATGGGATGCGTAATGCTAATCTCTCACAAATGGATAGGTTAATGCAAGTGTAAAAAGGGTAATTGGTTAGGCTTAAAAAGGCCCATAAGAGAAACTCGCCTAGTACTTAAGTGCCTGCTCATGCTGTGAGTGCTGGGTGCAGTGTGCATACTCCTGGCAAACTAATTGACATTAGGAATGCCTTTATGTGAGAGCTTTGCCTCCAGTGACATTATGTTAGGATGACATGCATTAATAGCTTGTTTGAGTATAAGCTGGCCATCAGTAAAGACGAGGCAATTTGTACTTTGCCTAAGGATGTCCATATCCACCAAGCTGGTAATGGAGATAATGAGAAAGTTCATATCCGTGGCAGTAGGCCCTTTGTATTGACGAGACAATTGTGGTGAAAATAGAGAGTAAAGTCAGGAGTATCTGGTTTGCAGCTCTAGGGGCAGTGCTTATCACTGCACAAACTAGTTGCCTTGTGTGCAGCTAGGAACTTATGAATTTTAAAGGGTGCTTTTACAGGAAAAATGTGAACTCAAGGTGCCTGCATCTGCGCAGGCCACTTCCAAACACTTGAAGGGACTCTGCTAAATTGGTCATTAGCCTGCTATGATTAGATTCACTTTGTTATTCTCAAGATGCTGCTGTTCTGTTCATAAATAAACTGGCTTCACTACAACATGATATTTTGTCTGTAGAAGATTTTGTTTGTGATATCTACAGCTTTTGGTCTACAGTTCACAGCATGAAAGTATATGGAATGTCTGATTCCCACTAATATTATTTCTGTGCTTGCAGAGATCAGCTCCCATATAAAGGCTTCCATGATTAGTGTATTTATATCATTGATTCCTAGTACAGCCCACCAGACTGAACAACCACAAGAAGATAGCAGTAGATAAGAACTAGGTGTTTGCTGCGGAGAACCATCTGATGTCTAAGCTGCTAAGATCCATTAACCCAGAGACAGCCCAGCACCCCCGACTTACAAATCTTCTACAGCAACCTATCAGCAGAATAGCCAGACACCAAGCAAGAATGGACACTTTATGGGGCATCACTCCCCAACTCACCCACACCTCCATCCCAAGACTGGGCAAAGATGCCTTTTTTTTTTTGTGTGTGTGTTTCATGTTTCTGCAAAGTCTAATCCCTTATCCCAGACAGCCATTTGTGTCTGTAGTTCAGCCTTTCATGCTGAAAAGGAAACAGTCCCCTGTGAAGGCATTAGATATCATAGAGTCTTAAGAAAATAAGGCAGACCTGGATTTTAAGTCAAAGATATTCCCTTCCCTACATTATGAGACAGATAGTGAGGACATTTTGGCCTCTGCCACTCCATCAAAGGAGTAAAAAGTCCCAAAAACCAAAAACCAAGAAAAACAGGTAATCAGGTAATCCGCAAGTAGTCAAGGTAGTCCCAAAGTAGTTTCCACTTTTTAGCCATAGATCATGTTCCCTTTGACATTAGAGGTGGCCCTATAGAGTGGTGGAATTAAAAAAGTCAATCTGGGAAATAGCTTCATCTTCCTTACCTTTAAATAGAATAAAGATGTCGTCAAGAAATCTAGTGTAGTACTTAATTCATGGCACGATATCAGAGTTGTTAAAAATGTAATGCTTCTCCCAGTATTATAGTCTATAAGAAGGGTAACAACCTTAAAATGTTACTAGAAAGAGGAAAGGACTGTTTTACGTTTACAAGAAGTAAGGGTACATTTACTTGTGGCACATGTAAATGGTGCAGTTACTTGAAACTGGCAAAATCTTTTACTATTGGGGACAAAAAATACTTTATAAATCACAATCTTAACTGTGAGTCTAGATCTATTGTCTGTTTGGCTACTTGTGATTGCTGTCCAGCCTTTTACGTAGGAAAAACTGATCGAAAGCTACGTGAAAGACTGTATGAGCACATTTACACTATAAGGAAGAACAAAAGTGAAAACGCTTTAGCAAAACATATCAGTATAAATCCTGGCCATAGTTCCATTTTTTAGCCATAGATCATGTTCCCTTTGACATTAGAGGTGGCCCTTTTCCCATATTATTAGAGGTGTGTGAATTAGACTGGCAACTCACCTTGGACGCTTTTAGTGCACCAGGCTTGAACGAAAACTGTAACATAACTAGCATACTGAAATTGAAAAGTTTCCTGAGGTAATATATGTGAATTTCACATTGTAATTTTTAATGTGCGATTTTTAAACACTGTAAAAAGTATTTTATATTTTATATTTACCTTACTCATTTTAGGTTTCTATGGGAATTCTAAAGTTTATTTATACCCATAGACATATGTATGTAGTAGTAGGCATTGTCCATCTAGTGACGTTTAATTCTTGCTCACTTTTATTTACAAAGTACGTAACCTAATTAGTGAACACGCATTTTAGGTACACAATAGACTGTATGTATTATTTCACATGTGTAGTCTTTATGATTTTTACCAAAAATTTCCCATTATTTGTTAAACACTAGTTTCTGAGATGGGACACTGTTTTAAATAATAACAGATGACATGTAATACTAGACACTAGACAGATACAATGTTTTTAACTACTGCATTAGTAACTGGTCTTTTGCGTACTATTTGAGTACAATTTCCTGTATTTTTTGAGAACAATTTCTTGAGCATTTTTCATTCATTTTTTTCACTCATTTATTTACTAATAGTAAATTGTGAATGTTAGTTTGCACTTACAAAAGCCTCTCAAAATATTTTAAAAACACTTTACAAATACATTTAAAAATTGTTTTTTAACTATAGTCCAGTTTTTAAACATTTTGTATGCTAAGCGATATTTAGCAGATGGCTTTTTATGAATTAATGTGACGTAGAGTATATGTATTGGCGCCACTGCAAGTTTAAATACTTGGCGCATTTTTCTTGTTAGTTTCTCTGAAGAAGTTACTGTCTTAACAGTAACGAAAACGTTTGTGTTTGTGAAAATAAACTTACGTTCAGGACACTCCATCAAAGAACCTCTCCTTTGGAAATACTCCCTCCTTAATGAGAGAGTATTTCCAGTGGTAGACACATGAGATCTCAGCTTCCCAAAAAAGAGCCATGGACCATCTGGACTTGGCCCATTTTAACCAGTAGCTGTTCCTTCTGTCCATGGAGCTCTCTTGGGTATTTTTTTTTATGCTGCACATCTATGGATCTTGACTTCCAACACCAATCCCCAAACAAACATGGTGATTTTACAAGGTACAGAATCATAATAAATCTTTAAAGGATGACGCAGTTGAGGCTGCTCATATATGGGCTTTCCCTTGTTATGGATCTTATCTCAGTTTCACCTATAGCACTAAGCGCGCTGGTTGTTCATGCAACAGTCCTGCAATGCCACTTTAGTCTTCTGGACTGTTTTCTTACTCACCTCACTAGTTACAATGACACCTAATAGAATCATTGAATATTTCACAGTCAGAAGTGTAGTTAAACAGTTAAAATGAATTAACATTATGTCTCACTTATTGCACCTTTAAAGACCTGATTGTTCTGGACTTCCTGTTTCACTACTGGGGCAATATAGCTGCCAGTACTAGAACCAGGGACCTAAATCTTCACAACAGGAAACAAAAATTGATGGGAGATTTAAAACCCAGCATGTACCAAACCTCCAGAATAAACTTCCCCAGCATGTTAAGCAGAGCAACTTTTTATCTTTTTAAGCATAAACCAGGTGACTGAATGGTTATCCACAAATTTACTGCAACATTGACTGGTATGGACATCCTGAAGAAAGGAGGTGTTAACTGAGGGAGGATACTGTCAAGGCAGGAGAGACCATGAAACTCCATGACCTTGGAATATCTCAGAATCAAGGAATCTATTAAATGAAAAACTGAAGCTAGTCATTAATTTTACTTCTCAGTTTAAGTTTAACACCTGTTTTTATTCAGCTGAGACACATGCAGCAAAATTAGTCATCTTCACTGCAATGTTTAATAAGTCTTTGTCTGTCAAGCTGGTGGCATTATTGTTTTAACTTTATTACTGGAAGGCTTACTTTGGCATGTTTTGAACCTGCAACTTGAAGAGACACTATGTTTTAGAAGATGTGTTTTTTGTCCAGTGACACTAATTTCCCTTTTTCTGGGAAACATACCAGTAAATGCCAGAATCTGGACTGCTAGTGTATGGAAAACATGATATTTTTATGGATTATGACATTTTATTCCAGGGCACTCATTCTCCACATGCTTTATTTTTGCTCATGTTTATTATTGTAATACTGTGTGCTTGCTTTATTGAGTGTTCTCTGCTAGCATCTGTTTTCATTTTACACATATGTATATACACACCCGTGCACAAGAAAATAATTATGAAATCATTGTAATGGCTGAAAGTTAAGGGTATAATTCCCAGATTACATCCCATGAAAAAGGAATCTATTTATTTATTTGAAAACCATAAAACTGTGTCTTCTTTACTTTTTTATCAGTAGCAGTCACATCTTTTAGAAGGGTCCTCAGGTGACAATTTTGTAGACCATTATATGCTGAGGTTCTAAAGATTAACTTGCCCAAACCTCAAAGATCTCAAATATACAGCACAGGCATGATGCACATTCAGCAAGTAAAATTTTCCATCTCAAATAGCACAAGGAGTCCCAAGGTCATGGTTGCTAAGCGCTTAAGGCAGGCAGTTAAACAATCAAGCATTCTAGATACAGATGACTCCATTGTAATACATACAGATGTACCTCTTACCAGTCTGAGCAAGGAAGAAGTCATCCTTGAACGAGTACTGGTATGACTATCATAGTACATGTGGGAGTCAGTGACATGAGATGCACCTCCTAGGAATATATGAAGAGAGACATAACAGAGCTCTCAATCTATGTGTATCAGGCAGGTATAAGCCTAACATTCAGAAACATACTACATTCTTCAAGGATGATGTCACAATAGGATAAAAAATAACTGACTTCAATAATTGGCTAAGTGTTTGGCGTCATTTGAAGAGGGTCCAATATTTGTTAGTCTAAGAGGGTATTGACAAATCTCAATGCTTCACCAGGGATGGCCCGCATCTGTCCCTTCTATACTTTCAGTTATTGGCAAAGGTATTCACCATCCCATAGTGATTTTTTAGGCAAGACCAGCCTGATAAGTCAATAACCCAAATAAATCTAAACTGCACCAAAAATCACCACTAAGCTGAAAATGATGCCAAATCATGGAGTGTTAGACTCACAGTGATAGATTTCCTTTATGCAAAAGTTAATGTTTCATATGCATTGGAGTCTAAGGCCAAATTAAAGTGCAGACTCCATAATAAAAGTGTAAGCTCTTGAATCTACCCATGTGTCTGATTTTTAAATGTATATAATGAACTCTGCAGTTGTATAAACAAAGGTAGTCTGTTCCACATATGTACCACTGATTGTCTTCAATATCTGTTTCTTAATATTGATCTGTTGTTATTCATTCTATAGATATGACCTACTCCTCTTGTAATTTTATATGAGTCCAATACCTCAATATTTAATGCTATGCGTAGCTCTTCATTCCATAAGGTTTTATACTATTTAAGCACAATGTATCCCTCAAATAACTATAACTTCTAGAAAAAAGACAAGCTCTCAAGTCTAGAATGATGCAAATTACCTGTAATCTCTGGAATTCTGTTTGTAAATTTACATTGTATACCTTCGAGTAGTAATAGATCACCCTTGCAACATAAACAAAACGTGTTGTATTCAGTAATCGAGTGAAAATAATCTTTATACAATTTCTTAAGAACCTTTTAGTTCCCAATATCAACATTCCAAAGAATTAAACCAACTACTTGTGTAGATTTATTTATTTTTTTTATTTTCTGAACATGAGACTTAAATTTATAGTTATTATGAACAATACTAACCAGATCCTTATACTCTCAATAGGTCTAAGTTTCATGTTTGTTACCGTAGACTTTACTGAAGTGTAACACACCACATTTCTCCTTGTTAACTTTTAGCCTGTTTTGTTTTAACCACAGGGCTACTTGGCCCAAATATTGATTAAATATATCCTTATCATATTGTTTGTGAACTACACATCCAAATTTCATATCATGAGCTTGCTTTGTCATCCACACAGTAGTTGAATAACATTGCTCCCAGGACCAAACTCTGAGGTACACCTTTCTTCACCTGAGCCCAGCTAGATGCGTAGTTCTCACTCTTTGATATCTCCCAGTCAATCAATTAACTACCCAATGTATAGCCCGGGGATTTATTAACTGTTTATGCATTGCATCTACAATGAGTGTGGTACGCTATCAAAGGCCTTAGATAAATCCAAATAAACAAGTACTGCAGAAAGTCCCTAATCAAGTGCTGAGGAAACTGGCTCATAAAAATCAAGTAAGTTTGTAAAGGTAGAATGATTATGGGTAAAGCCATGTTGTGCAATATCCCTTAAGCATCACTCAAAATCTACTTTATAGCTAAGAACTGAGTAAACCCATCAGGAATCTCTTGGGGGAATTTTAAAACAATGGCAATTAAGTATATATATCTGCACATAAACTTTGCTCTAGCAGTAAAAAGAAAAGAACATTTCCAGAACTACTGGTGCAGTCTCTTTGACTTAATTCAAAGTAATCATCATACAACATTCATTACTATAAACAAAATCTGTGAAGACCTTTGTGTGCGACTTGTCTAGTCTTATAACAAATAAATACTGACACTCTATTGTTAATCACATTAGTGAGATGTTCCTTTATACACTTGTCAAGGCATTCAAGTTGTACATAGTTGTAAATAGTGTAAATAGTATTATTCTAACAATATACCCCCTTTCCTCTCTCGTTTTACTCATAAATCAGACATACATGTTTTCCTCTAACCATTATTCATCCTCTGGTTAATTAAGGATAATTCGCCTCATAGTAAGACGTTGTCCTGTTCGATTCTCAGCTAAAGCGTCTTCTGTGTGGAGACATGCGTGAATGGGTGTACCTTCGTTGAAGGTTGTGCGTCAGGGCTGGCAACTCGGCACGTAAAAATCTGCTGCCAATCATTAGCGGACCGGAGTTCTGCCATGGCGACCCCTCACTGGGAAAAGCCAAAAGACACAACAACAACAACATATCTTATCTTATATCACATTAGTTATTATAAGGGGTCTCTTTATTACTATCTATCCCTGAGGTTTATGTTTTGGTATTGCAACCCTGGGTGTTTAGGATAGTAGTTAATTATTTTTCTCCTTTTTTTTTATTTTTTATTTTCCTAGGTATTGCCCTGCTATGGTAGAATATGTGTGTATGCTTACTCAATTGTTACAATCTCTTTGCATAGCAAAGACTGATTTCTGTATGTAATATATTATGTGTTTTCTTTGTTATGTTTTTGTTTTTCCTTTGTATTAATCTTGCAAAAAAATCAATAAAAATTATATTTGAAAAAAAAAGCATCACTCAAAATCACTATTCAGAATTCTTAACAAACACCTTTCCAAATGTTTTCCATCTAAATATGTAAGAATTATTGGCCTACGGTTGGTAATTTCATCCATAGTGTCTCCTTTATGAATGAAGATAACATCAGCTAGTTTCCAGCTGACAGGAACAATACCCTGTAATACTATTTAATTGAAAAAAGATGCAATAGTTTCAAAATATATATTAACTACAAACAAAATAAAAATGACCCTGGGAGGTTATTATGTTCCATTCTGCAGTATATCCCAAAAAGGATCTCACCAGATCCAAACTAAAAGTATGACACTTGCATTTCTCTTTTATTATTATTCTCGAATCAAGAATATTCTCTGCACTTGTGATATCCCCTACTAAAAAGTGTTTATTAAACACATTGGCTAGATATTCTCCTGTGTGTAGTGTCATGTCTTTGTGAATTATTGGATATAAAGTCTTGACCTTACCCTTAGACTGATTTACCTAAGAGGAGAATTTCTTTTTAGAAGCTGTGGATAATAAATGCTGATCATATTTACATTTGGCAGTTCTTAAATGTACCTTCAATCTTCTGTTAACCAAGTTGTAAGCTCTTTCTTTTTCTTCCTCAATAATATTTGTACGAGTAGAATTCCATCATGGAGGTGTAAACCTCTCAGATCTCCTAATAACAGGTTACCTACACTTATTTAATTCAATACTAGAAATATTCTCAAAGACATTCCAGGTATTAGAAACTGCCTCAGAGCCTGCAGTTGCTAAGTCTATAGAATTAAATTTTTTCAGTTATGTCCAAATCAAAAACTAAATCCTTATCAAATACAAACTTGGCTGACACTCAAACATTTTATGAATCATTACCACAAAATCAAAAGTTGTGTGATGCGAACTACCATGTGGGCACAGCTATTTTACATTAACTATCTCATGTGATATATTTGCAAGTAAAATATCCAAAGTGATGTTCATCATATTGAGCACTGCTGCAGTAGCATTAGCTGCATGGGTTATTTCCTGCCAAGGATGTAACAGCCAACCAGCTTCCAAAGTTTCAGGGCACCTTCCATGCATCCAAATTGACAAGCAGCTTGAACTGAGCTAACTAAAAGACAAGTATGGGTGCAAAGAAGAGTTCACATCTCTGAGGCTTCCCACGATCAGCTTTCCTTTGCTGGACAGATTAAGTTCCCTTTTGGGGAAAAAAAAACTTACATTTTCTTAATTATGTTGATGTTTTATTGCTTTCCTCTTCAGGAAGATTATGTTATAGCTATGAGTGTTGTGTTTTAACAAACTTCTTGAGATTGTAATGTACTTTTAAAATAAGCACTCATTTTCACTGTCAGTATAAAAGTAGTGTAAAGTAACTCAAAATATTTTTTTCTGTGGAGAAATTGTGTTTATTTTTTTTCTTTTGTGGGGTTTGTATAGTGTTTTAAAATGTTTTTACTGAGTTTTTTGTCAAAAAGGTAACTTTTGTGGACTGGTAGTGTTTACTGGCAGTTGCAACTTGACTTCCTGGGAAAGAGGCACCATTTTCAGCTTGACCATGAAACACCCAACCATTTCCACAGTCAGACCTTCTTCCAGCCATGATTAGAAAAAGCAAACAGGCTTACCACCACAATGGGTTATCAGTTAGTCTCAGACATAGGTGGGTGACTCTGCTATGGCCATTTGTAGTACCTCAGAACACTTATCTGTTACCTTGGATCCCACCGGTGTAGCACCTACAACCATTATGAACTGGGGTGAGACATGTCTTCTGCAGCTGTTGGGGTCCCCTCAGTGGGCAAGGGATAGCCTCTTATCAGTCCTGTTGTGTCAGAATACTGTGTCCATCCCCTGGGGAAGTAACTGCTGCCATTATTAACATGGTTGCCCCCATTTGTTCTCTCAAAAAGAATCATAAAACCATGTATATATCTATTCCTTTTCAATTGTCTTTGGATAAATGTAGCTTACTGGGTCTGGCTCAGGCTTCAATTCAGGCCATTGATCCTTCTTGTAAAATAGTTCCTGGTAAAAGAAAGAGATTCCTCTTTGCTGAAGAGACTCAAGATTCTGAATCTGAACAGGAAGATTGCAGGAACGGGTACAGTTTTTTTTTCCCTGAGATTTCTGATTCAGACACAGAGGAGAGCTCAGTTTCTGATTCTCCTTGTGGGGTTTCTCTTTCACTAAGACTATTGCAAGGATGTGCCTGTGTTTTCACTGGGGGAACACTGAGGTTTCTCAGTCCCTCAGAAATACTCAAGTTATTACAGAATCCTTTTCCGGAGCCTACACCCATTCCTCCTGTTCTGTCTGCTTAAGAAGATGCATGTGTTACTGCCTACAGTTTTCCTGATAGTCAGCTGCACCTAAAATTGCAGATAAGATGTATAAAGTTTCTCAGTCTTTTTAAAACTGTATATACACCATTTCCAAACCTAACCCAACATCTATAACTTTAGTTGATTCCACTGATGCTAAGCACTTGGTTAATTCCAAACCTACTCTTTCTGATAAGAATAGAAAAATTATTGATAGGTGTGCTAAAAAAGTATATACTTCTGCAAATTTGATTTTCAGAATTTTGAATTGTCAGGCTGATATATTAAAGTGTGCTCTGAGAAATTGTGAAGTACAGGGAGTGTTTTATCTGCATTTTCTCCTTGTGAGGAAAAACCAACTTTAAATAACTTAGTAACTTCCATTGCACAGGTCACTACTCATAGTTTGCAATGTGTGTTTGACTCTGTTGATACTTCTTAAAAGGCTATGACCACTGGAAATGTTTTGAGGAGGTTTGTATTGCTGCATTCTCTGAATCCCTACATCATGTTAAAAATGAGATTTTGAATTCTCTCTTGGAAAGAGATTTAGTGTTTGGACCCCCTTGCTGCACAGGTGATCAAAAGGTGTGATGAAACGAGCAAGCTGATCCAGGGAATCTCTAAGATTCTTCAACCCACGATTTCCTCATTGTCCAAGGGATTTTCTGTCTCCTCATCTAGTTTTGGCAAAAACAAAATGAACAGTCTCAACAAAATTCAGGTAAATAGATGTTTAAGAAGAAATGGCAAGAGAGTCTCAATCCTCCAAAACCCAGGGACAGTCCAACAAATCTTAATGACTATTCAAGAGGACTTGTGACCACTTCCTACCCTGGCCCCCTATTTCTTCTAGAAAGTATGAATCTCCATTTTTTTCCTTTGGTAACAAATTGTTTCAGACAACTGGATTCTGAAAATCATTCATCAAGGTTACAAATGGCATTGGGTGAAAATTCCCTCTTTCCAGAGGGACATTCCTCATCTTCCATATCAGACTTTTGTTTCCATCTGTCCTCATCACATGCTGTTCCAAGTGGTGATAGAACCAGTTCCTCCTTCCCAGTTTGGGAAGGCTTTTTATTCAAGGATGTTCCTACTGCCAAAGAAATAAAGGAAATGCTTGGAGACCATTTCTGGATCTTTCTTTCCTAACCTGTTTGTGATCATGCCCAAATTCAAAATGAGGTCACTTCACAACCTGTTAACTCTTCTTCCTCTTTCAAGTTTCCTGGCAACACTAGACTTTAAAGGTGCTTATCGTCACATCCCTATTCATCCAGACTTCAGATGTTTCTTCATGTTTTGTGTGTCCTAGAGTGTTCACAAAGTGTCTAGCCCCAGTTATAGCTCATTGCAGGCTACAAGGTATCCACAGTCTTCTGTATTTAAATGGCTTGCTTATCTTTGCAGTGTCCTTTTCAAAGTGTCAGGAATTTTTCTTTTGGGATCTCTTACACAAGCTGAGATTCCAAGAGAATATTTAAGAGTTTTTTTTTACCCCTTCACACAGGATTGTGTTTCTGGGATGTCAACTAGATGCCTCAGTTCAGATAGCCTTTCTTCAACAGGAAAAAAAATTGATCTTTATTTAGATCTATTTCTAAGGTTTTCCACTCAAACTTCAGTCAGTGTAATGAAATACCTTATGATTTTTGGTCTCATGGTATCTATGATCTCATGATACCCCTGGCAAGACTCCACATGAGAAAGATAACAGTGGTTTCTAATTCTCTTTGGTCCCAGCATCAATGCCCTTTATCATTTCAAATCTCAGTGCTGGGGTTTGTAAGCAGAGTCACTAAAGTTCCATTTCCACATAGCCAAAGTGAGAGCCAAAATAAACTCCCTCTTTTTGGGCGGCCAAAAAGGTCTCCCCTTTTCTATCCCAACCATTCAGAGCAGCCACTGGCTCCCAATTTTTGCTTCTGCCTTCAAGAAAAACATTGCAACACCACAAACTATCTCTAACAGCTTTTGCCGATTCATTACAAACTCACCTCTCTGTGACCATCATCGTGTTACCCTAGAAAAAGCCAAATGGCTACCCATAAAATAAAGATCTAACCAACTTTTAGGAGGCCATCTCTACAAACTATGCCAACTTCACACATTTACTCCCATTGCAGTTAGACTTCACAAAGAAACCTGCTCATACAACCTGAGACACTATTCACAAGCCATGTCAACTCTTATTACCCCCTAGAACCAAACTCCACAGCACTGCACATGTTTTCTCCCCTCAGGCACCTACTCATTGGCTATTTTCTCCCCTCAGGCACCTACTCATTAGCTATTTTCCCCCTCAGGCACCTACTTATTGGCAATCTCTCCCCATCAACATTAAGGAAGTCAACACTTATTCCAAATTCAGAATGCAGCTCAAAAAGCACTTCTTCATCCTGCATGAACATAGTACATACCACCTAACTATTCAGTTTTCCGAATCTTTTCTCCTCAAAAGATTCACTGAATATTGACCCACTTTAGAAACTAATGTATATATTGTACATTACACTGTGCTTGATTGTACACTGCCCTGTGCTTATTCACTAGAATGTATGTACACTGTTTTTTTCTGTGTAATTAGTCTGAACTGTTTGTTTATTGCTTACATTTCTGCATTTTTTCTTTGTGAAATGTTTTGCATTTTACCCAGGATGAGCCTGAAATTGGTCAGTGTTGATCAGTGCACTACCCCAGTCAACAAATATAAATAAACAAATAAGAAATCTTTTCATGCAGATAACAATTATTCTTAAATCCAGACCTCCCCATCTCCCTCTCTGCTCCAAAGTAGTCAGTCACCGCAGATGCTTCAGATTTTGCATTGGCAGTAGTTTCAGGAGGGATAAAAGTCCAGAGAGTGTGGAACACCAAGGACAGATGCAAGCACATAAATATCAAGGAGATACGTGCTCTGATCAAGGCACTCAACTCTCTGAACCATCTTTGGTCCTTCAGAACCTCATTAAGTGGTTACAGATAATACCACAGTCATGTGGTACATCAGTAAGCCCGGTAGGAACCAAGTCATAGCTACTCCACAGACTATCCGTGTTAACTTGGGACATAGCTTCACAGCACAGTCTCACTCCATAGGCATCCTGCATTCCATCTGAGCAAAACTGTGTGGCACACAAGCTGAGAAGGACCAGGGCAGACCCTCCTCATAAGTGGAAGCTATATGGGGGGGGGGGGGGGGGGGGGATGTCTTCCAAGATTTGATCAATCTGTGGGGAATTCTCATGTAGACCTCCTTCCCTCTTCTCTGAACAATCAACTAGCAAGATTCTGTTCTAGGGCTCCATGCAAAAAGACCTGGGAAGTCAAATGCCTTTTTTTTTCTTGGACAGGAATATATGGTTTTCTAGCCTTTCTACTAATATCCAAGGAATGTCTTAAGATTCAGTAGGAATCTCCCAAGATCATTGCAGTGAGTCCCTTCTGGCATAGGCAATTGACGTTCTCCCTTATTTTGCAGATGGCTAGGGGCCGTTACCATTAGCTTCCTCACAGACTTGATCTACTCACACCAGAACAGGTATGTTTAGTAAACCCCAACATCATTCATTTTCAGTTAACTGTGTGGATTATAGGGTCTTAATCCCTTTCAGGCACCTGTTTACTGAGGACATGCAGCAGGTACTAATGGAAACAAGGAAGCCCGCTACTAGAAAATCACATATTTGCAAATGGAAAAGGTTTTCTAGTTGGTGCCAACAACTTAAACAGCACCCATTCAGGTCTAGTTGTTCTGAGGTTTTACAATTTTTGTGTGAGATACTATCCTATGGCCTTTTTATTTCTCTGTCACAGTTCATTTATTGGCCATTTCAGCATGTCTGCCCATGGATCATCCTCTTTCAATGCAGTTTCATGTAAAAAAGGTTTTGCATAAGAGTCCTGGTGTCCACTCCTTGGGATCCTAATTTTATGTTAGAGAAGGTAAAACTTGCTCCACTTGTACCGGCTAACCTGGCTGACTTGAGGTTCTTAACATGGGGCACAGTTTTACTGATTGCTCTGACCTCTTCAAGAAGGGTATCTCAGTTGCAAGCTCTTATGGTGAGTCAATCCTATCTCATTTTCCATAGTGACAGGGTTTCTGTGAGAACTAATCTTTCTTTTATGTCTAAAGTAGTATCCAAGTTTACTTTAATCCAAACTATCTCTCTCCCCATTTTCTTTCCTGAACCTAAAAATGAAGGAGAAAGGATTTTCCATACTTTGGATGTCCACAGACAACTCAGGTACTTTCTTGACAGAACTAAACCTTTTCAGATCTTCAGATCAGTTGTTCATCTCTTGTGAAGGTAAGAAGAATGCACAGCCTATGTCAAAACAGGCTATTTCCAAATGGTTGTCTAAGGCTATTACCTTTTGTTACATTCACCATAACAAAACTATTCCATGCAGGGTCAAAGCCAACTATACCAGGGTCTTGGCTTCATCTATAGCTTTATGGAAAGGGTTGAATTTTAGAAGTATTCTAGAAACTGCTACCTGCTCCTATGTACAACCTTTTATAAAGCAGTATAAGCTTGGTTTCCTCTCTAGGACCATTCTCCAGGGGCTCCTGGACTCTTCTCCTTCCACTTCCCAAATGTAGTCAGCTAGGGTTATCTACCATTAGCTGTGGCTACTGCAGCTGTGATCAATGTGATGAACATAGTACAGTTGCTTAAGTTGAATCTACTATAACTGTAGATGTTCAAATGATCCCTGCTGCAGCAGATGGTCCCTCCATCCATCCTCCTTATTTTTTGTGTGGTTTTTATGCCAGGGCGTGGATATTATTTTTTTTGTTGTTGTTGTTGTTCCTAGCATTGTCCTTTCAGGGCTCGGCCTCCCTCTCTCTGCTGGCAGGAAAGCTCTGAAGGGCTTTGCACCCAAACGTGTCTTTAAATCAGCTCACCTCAAGCAGCTTGATAGTTTGGGCACATGTAAGGTATCCTGAAGATTTAGAGCTGGCCGGCTGTTATATCCTTGGCAGGATATAACCCATATAGCTGAGGCTACTGCAACAGTGATCATTCGAACATCTACTGTTATGGTAAGTTCAATTTGTGCAATATGTGCAGATGATGGCAGGGCCTGGAGAGCTCCTGCCTAAGTGAGGGGTATGTGGTTGTGCCCCTATGCCCCAACAGAAATCCAGAAGAGAGCACCAGGAGATGGCACATACACACAAACACAAAATTGTTTCAAATCGTGTTGATATAGTTTTCAAATGTCAGACAAACCATCAGGATTTAAAAAGTGTTCAGACTGTGGACACATGATACCGCCTCAAGACCCCAATTCCTTGTGTGCTTATTGTTTTGGTGCCACTCATCTTCAGGGTAGTTATGATATTTGTGCTACATTTGGTTCTACAGCTGTACAGGTTTGGAGGGAAAAACTAATTATTAAGGGTTTGCTTCCCTCAGAGACAGGGTTTTCTACATCCACTATGTCTTCCAAAACAAGACCTCAGTCTGCTTCTCCCGGTGCTGAGAAGAGGAAGGAGAAAGAAAAGGATTAATCTAAACAAAAACACAGAATGAAGTCTTTACAGAAAAGAACTGACGATAAGACATCAGAAGAGAAGAGGCGTGACAAGTCAAGAAAAAAGTCTTCAGAACTATCCCATTTACTGAGTCTTATACCTAAAATTTCGAGGCAGTTGGATCTACCTGTAAGTTGGGTCTAAACTGCCTCACTTAGAGCTACTTTTTCTTTAGAACTGGTGAGCCCTTGGCTTCATTCATTAATCCTACAAGAGAAGTGACCGTCTAGACCCCCATCAATAGCTTTATCATCAAGGTTGGCACATTCCACCAGAAATCTCATGGAAATGGATATTGTCCAAATGATGAGGACATTTTTGAGGACACAGATTCAACTGGTAGTCCACCTGGTACCATCCCAGAGGGGAGGTCTGGGCACAGGCTCATCAATCCAGATTCACTTTACTGTAATACCAGTTCAATATTCAGATCCAGTTCCCACTGCTGCTAGCCATTCCAGCGCACCTCAGCTGGATCTGACAGTCCAAGGGACTCTGTTGACTACGATGTTACTGGATTGGGATGAATCCCAGAACCGAAGTGTCAGCGTCAGAGCACCTGCAGTGGGGTTGACCCTAAAGCTTTCAAAGCTGTTTCTTCCCCTTGATGCCCTGATGTTTGACAGCTCATGGTCTGAGGTCTTTCTAGGAGCCAATCTCTTTTGGAGCAGAGAGGCTTCCTGAGTCAGTTTACAGAGAAAGTACTTTCTCAGTTCCAATTGCTGTGTTAGCTTTCAAGGCTGTAGAAAAAGCCTTGGCTGGTACAAGAAAGCAGGTACATGCATCAAGTTCCAAACCATCCCAACAAGATCCTGCTCCTTATGCCTAACATTTGGGTCAACAGGGATAGTCAAAACCCATAGGCTTCAAGACAGCTTGACAATCAAGCTCTCAGTCTGATTCTAGTCTCTCTCCACCAGAACCCCAGAGACATGTTCCAAGGAAACAGACATGCAAAGAAAAGCACATAAACTCCTCTCTTGAGTCAGTCATTGAGGACAATTATTTGGATGAGGGAAAAGGATCCCTCAGCTCCCCTCTGGAAGATGTCACATTTGGGAACATCCTGGAATTGATGAAGTAGAAAGGGGATGATCTACTGAAACCCCTTCTCAGGATGAGTCTGTGTCCCTCAAAGCTTTTGGGTCTGGCTAATCTGCTTCCAGGATTGGCCCATCCTGGCTAATCTGCTTCCAGGATGGGCCCCCCCTCCAGATTCACTACAGATTTTATGGCACAGAGGATATGGAATGACCCTGATATAACAGAGCCAATTCCTAAAAATCAAATGGCAGAATTCTAGAAGCCCCTAAAAATAGGAAGCACTGATCAAAAGGACCCCCAGTAGATGCCATGGTGCTAGCATCAGCCACTAAGGAAGAGCTTTCTGAGGAAAGTTCTTCTGGTTATTTCCCTAACGGAGAGTTAAGTTCTTTGGACAGATTAGAGAAATGGGCTTGTGCTTCAGTGAGCTTTTCTCATAGCGCACTGAGCTACCTTGCTCACTTAATACATTTCCAGAGGGACTTGATTAAGGTGATGTCCAAGTATCTTTCAGGTAACTTTCCCTTGGATGTCCACAAAATAGTGGACACTCAAATGTCTACCTTAAAATCTCTATTTAATATAGCCATGCATCTGCCATCCAACACAGCAGATGGCAGAGCAAGAGCAGCTGGTACAGGAATTACCATGCATCACCATGCCTGGAAGCAGCTATGTGATTTCATGGAAAGCTTCAAGGTGTTCTTTATTAAAGCCCCTTTCATTGGTTCCACACTTTTTGGACCCAGGGTTAAAAAGATGCTTATCAGGAGTGAGCAAGACAGTAAGACTGAGTCTGCCATAGGAATCTGTTTCTCTTCTCAACAAAGATCCTATTCCAGGACTCAAAGGGAAGGTAAGAAAATGTTTTTTGGAAAATCACAGGGTTTTCATCATGATGCTCCTGGGAATAGAAACCTTCCCCTGAGGCAAAGGGAGAGGCAACCCAAATAGACATCACACCAGAGGAAGAGGCAGACCCCAGAATCAAAGTTTCCCTGGTCCCTTCACTGAGAAACCCTACCAACATCTCTGAGGAGTTACCTGACTGCTACACTCTGGAGGCAGTCAGTGGATGCTTAACCTTACACCCAAAGCATGGCAAATCACTACTTTTGATTCATGGGTGTTAAGGATCATCACCGAGGCTATACCATACCATTTTTATATCTGCCAGAGAAAAGATTAAAGATTTATGATACTCCACCAGATCAGATGAACTCTGCAGCAGCTGAAGTTTCAAAGTTGCTAGGAAAAAAAGAGTCATCCAGCAGGTTCCCCCAGACCTCTTAGAATTTGGAGTCTAGTCCAGGTTCTTTTAAGTTCCAAAGAAGACAAGGGACCTCAGGCCAGTATGGGACTGCAGCCATCTTAATCAGTTTGTGAAACAGACAAAATTCCAGATGGTCACAGTACAGTCCATATTACCTCCCTTGAGGAAGGATAATTGGATCTGCTCTATAGCTCTTCAAGATGCCTTTTACCATACAAAGATTCAAAGAAAGCCAGGTGATTTCTCTGTTCAAAGAAATCCAATTGATTTCTCTGTTTCTGATTGGGAGACAATCATTACTAATTCACAGCACTGCCATTCAGTCTCACAACAGCCCCCCAGTTCACCAAAATTATGGCAGTGGTAGCTGCTCACCTATGACTTCAGGGAATCCAAGTAATTCCATATATAGATAATTGGCTCCTAACTGCTACCTCCAGGGATCTACTGCTACAGTACAATGCTCTTATTCATCTTCCAGATCAGTTAGGGATGACTATCAATCATGTGAAGAGCAAATTGCCCCTACTCAACAAACAGAATTCATAGGATGTCAGATCAATACAATTCAACAAACTTCCAAACTTTCCACAGCAGGAGTACTATCATTAAGGCTGGTTTCTTTTCAGGTAGATCAGCTTCCCCATCCACAAGCAAGATTGATCCTTTATCTGTTAGGTCTGATGGCCTTTAACCTCATTTTAATACTGCTAGCAAAATATCACATGAGAGTATTACAATGGACTCTTGTTCCAGTGATCAGAGTTTTCATCCTCTCCATGCCAGAATCTGTCTCACTCAAGAATGCAGAAAAAATATAATGTGGTGGATAGGTCTCTCTTTTACAATTGACGGAGAGGTTTTCTGTCCCCTGACCACCTGCAAGCCACAGTAACCACGGGCACTTCCCTTCTAGGGTGGAGGGGCATTTCAAGGGGAAAATGGTTCAAGGAATGTGGTCACTTATGGAGGCCAAGCTTTACATCAATATCTTGGAGATGAGATCAGTCCTCCTAGCATCATCAAATTTCTAGGGCTGCCTACCCAAGGGTGTGATTTCCATCCATACAGACAATATGCCAGCAGTATGTTACATCAACAAGCAAAGAAGAATGCAGTTATATCCACTTTGCCAGGGGACCATGAGAGTCTGGCGGTGGGCAAAGACTTCCCACCACTTTCTGACAGCAACTCACATTCTTGTAACATGGAATGTATTAAAAGACAGGTCAAGCAGGTCTACCCTATATCTCAAGAGTTGTCTCTCAGATAGTAGCAAAAGAGATTTTCAGCTGCTGGGGCCAAGCTTGCTACAACCTCTTTGCCTCCTACCTGAAAATGTGCAGTAGTTACTTTCCCTCATCCCTCCACAGGGACAGTCACTGAACAATGCTCTAGTTCACACTTAGCTATCAGGTCTCCTATATGTATTCTCATCAATAAACCTCTTGACAAAATTGATACAGTAAGCCATGAGGTACAAGACCAAAGTGATCCTCATTGCCCTGTTCTGGCCCCAGCAGGTTTGGTTCTCCTTCCTTTGGCCTCATTTGCTGCACCCTCTCTGGGTGCTGAATTCCATTCTGGATCTTCTGAGTCACTCATCCTAGATACCTCTACCGGATCAACAAGCCCTACAGTTAATGACATGGTTTCTCAATTTTAGTGATAGCCAGAGATGCCAGACTGTCTTCTCCAGTAGTTCAGATAATTTCTTCTTCTCAAAAGCAATCAACCAAAAAGACTTATAAAAATAAATGATGATTTTCTACTTGCTTATTATCAAAAGGACTGCACCCCTTTTGTGCCCCCTCCCATTGATACTGGAGTTTCTTTTAGAACTTTTTCACCAAGGTTCTAGTTTTTCAATTATCAAAGTTTAACTGGTTGCCATTTCAAATTTTCACATAGGTCACAATGACTCTTGCATTGCTTCTCTCAAGATATCTGAAGCTTTCCTCAAAGGAATCTTTTTACAGTGTTCTTCAATTTGGGACCCAGTTCTATTGTGGGATGCCACATTTTTACTTCGGTCAATGACTCTGAAAATCCTATGAGTCTGCAGTATCAGCTGACCTTAAGTATCTTTCTTAGAAAAACTGTTTTCTGGATTGCCATTACATCTGCTAAATGAATTTCTGAATTATGGCGCACTCATACAAGCTACCTTTTCTCATTTTCCAGAAAGACATGATATCATTGTGAATAAATCCTACCTTTCTCCCTAAAATCTCAACAATTTGAATCAGTCCATTGATTTGCCAGTCTTTTTTCCCAGTTACTCTAACAAAGGATAACACATGCTTCATACATTAGATGTTCACAGACATATTAGATTCTACTTATACTATACAAACAATATTAGAAAATCAGATCAACTATTTGTCTCCTTTTCCAAAAAAGATGGGAAAGAATGTGTCAAATGTTACACTTTCTAAGTGACTGTCAGACTACATTCTTTTGTTTATAAAGCTAGAGTTTTGACTCCACACTCAAAACTTAAAAGCTCATTCCACTACAGCAATTGCTACCTATACAGCATTCATAAAAGAGTTCCCATTGATGACATTTGTGCAGCAGCAACTTGGTCAATGGCTCATACATTTATATCTCATTAAAAATTGAATTTGCAGTCTAGAGCTTGCACATACTTTGGCTCTACCATTCTCAGGAATGTCCTTCATTGAAACCAACCAGGTCACTTTAGGCAGCTTGGGCATCTGTCCCAAATGTTGAATCAGATGAAAATAGACAAAATCAGATGTGAAAGTTCTGTACTAACCAGAACAATAAATTTGTGTTGTCTCATTTTTGTCCAGTTCAACATGTCTCCCTCCTTCCCCCTTCTAAATTTGCTATCTGCAGACTTCTGGTGCTCGAGCAGGCATCGACCAATAGCCTGTCTGCTTAAGGTCACATTACCAAACCTGGCATACATTATAAGTTATTATTTTACTTCACAGGAGTATTTATTCTTATCAAGATATTTTTCCTCTATGGTTAGAGATGGTCAGCAAACTCAATCTGAGGTTGAATTGTGGGTAAGGGAGGAGTCAGAGTCTTGGATCCAAAGCTCTGGAAGAAGGTACTGAGGTTGGATTAGATCAGATTCAAAAACATAAAATTTGAACCACATGAAAATAAGACAACATGGATCTATCATTATGCTAAGTACTTAACTTTCATTTCCTTTTGCTCATATCTTATCCTAAAATTACCTCCAACAGCTCTTCTCTTAAACTTCTTATTCTTTTCAGTGTCATACAAGCTGCTCATTACAATCACGGTCTTTCATCAACTTTTTAGGCTGTTGATTCTCTTACTAGTTTCTGGTTTATGATGTTGACTGCATTCTGTAGCGTCCACCCTTATTGCAGGGAGCATGCCATCTTTCCATAACCTGTTAGAAGGTAAAGTTCCATCTGTTTGAACCACTATCCCCAATAAAACTTTTTTACCAAATAAAAATCCTACTTCCTTGTAAATCACAACTTACGGAATTTTGCTTGAATGTAACAAAACAGTTTTCAGTTTGAGAACCATTGTCTATTGTAAAATATTATTTCCTCTTTCCCTTCTACTGAAGGAAAATCATCTCTAAATACTCTTATTTATTCTGTTTCTCAAGTAACCAAACTTTCTTTGAAGTGTGTTTATGGCTCATCTGATGCCTCTCCTAAATTAGCAACTACTGGGTCTGTTATGAGAAGTTTTTATGGTTATATTTTCACTCATATTTTGCCTGAGGATGTTAAAGTTGAAATTTTGAATTATTCCCTTGATAAGGAGGTTGTATTTGGAATATCTGCTGCTGCTGCCACTGCTGAGGTCCAGAAAAAGTGTGATGAGAGGAAAACTTGAAGGGGTGGCTCATATTTAACAGCCTTCCTTCTCCAAGTTTTGTAAAGGCTTTATCCCTAACTCATGATCTGTTTTTTTATATATATAAAAATCAAAATAAACAAACTCAGCAAACTTTTAACAAGCAGACATTCAAAAAATAATGGCAGGGGGCTGCAAAACGAAGTTGAAGCTATCCCAGAAATCAGGATAGTCCAACAAATCTGAAAGACTACCTACAAATTGTAATGCCCCTTTCCACCTTGGCAAGCCTTTAAGTTATATCCAAAATCTGTCAGTTCATTTCTCTGTGTGGCAACAGAAAATGGGTTCTGAGAGTGATTAATGAGGGGTACAGATGGCCGTAGGAGTCTATCCCTCCTTTTCATGGAAATCTTCCTCCTCCACCACTGCTGGAATAAACTTATCCCCCACCCTTCCTTTCAACATCTGCTGACTCGGGGGAATAGAATCTTTTCCTTTTTCCTCTGTCAGGGAAAGGTTTCCATTCAAGAATGTTCTTGTACCAAAGATGCCTTATGGAAACCAGTCCTAGATCTTTTTTCTCAATCAGTTTGTGAAAGTCATAAAGTTCAAAATTCTGTCCCTTCACAAGCTGTTATCATGTATTCCTCCTTTCAGTTTTCTTAGTAACTGTAGGTTTAGAGGATGCTTATCTTCATCTTCCTGTAGCCTCATATTTCAAGCTTTTTTTAAGATTTTCTGTATCTAAATTACACTTTCAGTTCTCTGCAATACCCTGTAGGTTGTGCACTGCTCCAAACATGTTCACAAAGAATCTAACTCCAGTGATAGTCTATTGCAGGCTGGGAGGTATTCACATCTTTCCCTGTTTAGATGACGTGCTTATCTATGCAGAGTCTTTTTCAAAGTATCATTATTCTCTCACTTAGATAAGAGATCTCCTTTTGCAGACTGGGTTTCCAAGAGAACATTCTAAAGTCTTGTTTGATTGCTTCCAACATGATTGTATTCCTGGGGTGTCTCCTAGATACTTCAGTTCAAAGAGCTTTTCTTCCACGGGAGAAAGTACTTCTGTATCTAGAACCTTTCTTGAATTTTTCCACTCAGTCCAAGACTTCAGCAAGGGAATTTCTTAAGATACTAAGATTCATAGTATCTATGATTCTCATGATTCCTCTAGCTAATCTGCACACAAGAAAGATTCAGTGGTACCTGAAATCTATATGGTCCCAAAATCAACACCCCATGTCATTTCAAATTCCAGTTTGGGGATTTGAAAAAAGGGTATTGCTTTGGTGGAGAGACCAAATTTATCTAAATTCAGGTCTCCCACTCTCTGTTCCAACTCCAGTTCAATCTGTGAAAACAGATGCCTCAGAGTTTGCTTTGAGAGCTATGTCTTTGAGTGTAAGGGTGCAGGGTCTTTGGAACAATAAAGACAGACCAAAATACATAAACATTAAAGAGATGTTGGCAGTCATAAATAGAAAACAACAACTGAAGTGGTAGGAAAAAGCTGGGAAATTAAGCTAAAAAAGAAGTAACGTTCCAATAACTTCAAACAAAATATTTAATAAGGTAAGCGCTTATCTTATTAAATATTTTGTTTGAAGTTATTGGAACGTTACTTCTTTTTTAGCTTAATTTCCCAGCTTTTTCCTACCACTTCACTTGCTGTTTTGTGTTTTTAAGTGGTTTTCTTGGAGTTCATTTCGTTTGCAGTCATAAATAGACTAAACTCACTTAATCATCTGTGGTCCCCCAGGGCCTCCATGTGATAATAGACAACCTCACAGTGATGTGGCACATAAATAAACAGGGAGGTTCCAGATTTTATCCTCTGTGGAGATTAGCCTTGGTAGCCTTGGATATAGCAGTTTAGTACAGTCTCACTCTGCATGCATCTTACATTCCATCAGAACAAAACATTGTGACAGACAAACTGAGCTGGACCAGGACAGATCCCCACAAATGGAAACTGAATTGTGGGGTCTTTAGGATTTGACCTAGTTGTGGGAAACATCTCAGGCAGATCATTTTGCCTCCATTCACAGCAAACAACTAATAAACTTCTACTCCAAGACTCCTTGCAAGTAAACCTGGAAAACAGAAGCATTCTCATTTTTGAGGGGATAGGAATATTTCTGTGTGCCATTCAGCTCTTTCCACTGATATCCAAGGTCATTCTGAAGATTCGTTAGGACTCACCAAAGATTACTATGGTGAAGCTGTTCTGTACCAAACTACAGTGGTTCTCACTTCATTTTAAAATGGCCAAGGGAAGTCACCACAAGCTTCCTCACAGACTCATCCAACTTACACAAGATATGTTTGTTGGATTCACCCTAACTTCAGCTAACTGCTTGGATGATAGAGTTTTAATATCTTATAGGCACCTAATTTCTAAACTCAATAGCACATATAAAGGAGGCAAGGAAACCTGTTACTAGGAAATTGTATATTAGTAATTGGAAAAGATTTTCTAGCTGGTACTAAAACAAAAACCCAGACCCTGTTAAGGCAAGTATTTCTTTCAGTCTATAATATTTGCATGATTTTTTATGCTCTGGTCTTTCTTATTCCTTTACCAAGGTTCATCTCTCAGCTATTTCAGTATGTTTGCTTACAAATCCCCCTCTTTCAATATATTCCTGTGTCAGAATGTTTTTGAAAGGAGTTCTGCTTACACATTCACCTAGAAAACAGGTAGCTCATCCTTATGATCTTTAATTTGGGGAAATTATTTTTTCCTGCATTTGAACCAGCTCATCAGCCTGATTTGAGGTTCTTAACATGGAAGACAGTTTTGCTGGTTGCTGTGACTTCTGCAAGAAGATATCTGACTTGCAATCAGGGTGAGTCAGCCTTAACTCATCTCCACAAAGATAAGGTTTCTTTCAGAACTAATCCTTAAGTTATGCCTGAAGTGGTAACAAAAATTGGTAACACGTTTATATTTAAACAAGCTATCGCATTGTCTTCCTTCCAGATCCTAAAAATGAGAGGAAAAGATTCTGCATGCTTTGGTTGTTCACAGACATCTCCAATATTATCTTAACAGAAAAAAAAATCTTCAGAAATTCTAATCAGTTATTGATTTCTTATGAAGGTAAGAAAAAGGACGATCTGTGTCAAAGCAAACTATTTTCAGTATTTGTCCCATGCTATCTCCTTCTGTTATTCCCACCATAACAAATTAAGCCCAAGCAGGAGCAAGGTGCATTCTACTAGGACAGCTGCGTTTTGGAAAGGAGTGGACTCCAGAAGTATTTGAGACTCAGCAACTTGGTCCTCTCTACATACTTTTATAAACCACTGCAAACTAGACTCCTTTTCCAGGTCTAAAACAAGCTTTTCTTGGACCATTCTCCAGGAGATCCTGGACCCTTAGTCTTCCTCTTTCCAAACATTATAAGCTGTGGAATTCTACCCCTGTAGCTAAAGCTGCTGCAGCACTGACTGGATGATGAACATAGTACACTTTGAACATAGTACACTTGTGTAAATAAACTTACCATAACAGTACATATTCACACGATCACTGCTGAAGTAGCTGCTCACACCATACCCTTGTTTTTTTCTATGATTTTTGTTGCGATGGTGAAGACACTGATTTTTCATTACCTAGCATTGGTGTGTTTCAGAGTTCTAGCCTCCATCTTTCAGTTGGCATGAAAACTGTGAACAGCATGGCAGCCAAACAGCTGATTTTCTCCAGCTCTACTCGAGCTGTTAATGGTTTGTGCACATGGAAGGTGCCCTTAAGCTTTAGAAGCTGGCCAGCTTTTATATTCCATTCAGGATATAACCCATGTAGCTAAGGCTACTGCAGCAGTGATAATTCAAACATCTACTAGTATGGTAAGTTTAACTTAACACAACTGTACTTTTATCTCATATGCCATGCTGACAGCTGAGAGATGTTTGTAGTCTTTTAAAGAAACTTTTTTTCATATTTCTCTCTGAAAAAAACTGTTAAACAGAACTGATGTTTCATATCTCATAGCTATATTGCATACTTCAGTCCATTGTATCATGTTGTAGTAAGATCCAGTGGTGTGCTGCCTTGCTTCAAGCAGGTGACAGTACAGCAATACTACACATTTGTCATTGTGTTTGGAAAACCACTTGTCCTTCCTCAGTATGCAGCCCTTAGGTGACCCTAATGAGTGTCATAAACTCTGTCATTGATGTGGACTGAGATTCCTTACTCCTCTGTCCTGCTAATCCAGCTGCTGATATCACATACTCCCCAGACTCTGGAATAGACTGCCCATACATGTCAAGCAGAGCGCCTCTTTGGCCCTCTTCAAAAGGAACATTGATGATTGGATGGGAGAAAGGAAATTCACCCCGGGGATCACGTCAGTCGCCCTGCTAGACAGGGGTCCAGGGAAGTAAAAAGTGTCAGAAGAAATAGCCAGGGAATTGTTATGGCTAGGCTTGCATAGGTCCTAGGACCGATAGCCTAGTACCAACATATGAACACAAAAAAAAAAAACTACAACCTGTGATGTAAAGATAACTAGAATGCAAGTGTTATTTAAGCTCTTTTTTTCCAATCAAGTAATGCAACTTGGGAGGGAGACAGTGCTGCAGTGAGTAGTAGCATTGTTGATTCACAGCTAGAGGTTCTCTGGTTCAGTTCTTCCTTAGGGTGCCTTCTGTACAGAGTATGCATGTCCTCCTTCTGTTCACGTTTTTTTTTCCATGTTACTGGTGTTTCCCAACACATCACAATGATATGCAGTAGGAGGACTGGTGTGTGGTGTGTGTGTGTGTGTGTGTGTGTGTGTGTGTGTGTGTGTGTGTGTGTGTGTGTGTGTGTGTGTGTGTGTGTGTGTGTGTGTGATATATACAGAAAAAAATGCTTGTCAATATACTTTTCTATCCAACTTGCATATTAATGGCAGTGACTGTTCACTGGGTCATTATAGGAGTCAGATGTGATTTAACAGAATTTGGTGGAATGAGGCTGGTTGCTGATGTAAACTGCTGAGGAAAAACATGTACAGAAAACTGTAATTTATTATTTACTGTTACTTGTAGACATAGTTTTACTGATGTCTGTATTCTTATGTGTTTTTTTTTCTTTGCACTTTGGTAATATAGAAGGGATTTGAAGGAAGTACAACAAGTAAAACAGATGACACTAGAGGACGCTTTGAAGGGTGAAGAAGTACATACTGCCATTATCTGTACAGAGAATGTAGCCCATGAAGAGTCTGTCAGGTAATTATTTCACAGTAGGGTTTCTGCAAAACAAAATCATACTGCTGTAACACTAGTACTGAAAGCCTGATACCTCAGAGCCTTATACTGTACATGGCCTGAAACCTCAGAGTCTTGTACTGTACATGGCCTGATACCTCAGAGCCTTATACTGTACATGGCCTGATACCTCAGAGCCTTATACTGTACTTGGCCTGATACCGCTGAGCCTTGTACTGTACATAGCCTGATACCGTAGCGCCTTATACTGTACATGGCCTGATTACCTCAGAGCCTTGTACTGTACATGGCCTGATACCGCAAAGCCTTTTACTGTACATGCATGTCACGTTTACATTAGTAAACATGCAAGAGAGTGTATTTTTTATATATTTATCCCTATATCCATTGACCATCAAGCCTGCCCCTATTAGCCTGATCATCTGCCTACATCTCATGGTAGTCAGTGATCTGGCCATTATGTGGCAGGGTTAGGAGTTAGGCAATTTTTTGCTTCTAATTTTTTACTCTCCCCATGGTAGTGGTTGTCATTCACCCCACAAAAACTGAAAATAAAGTGCTGGTCCACTGATGTGTGTGTGTGTGTGTGTGTGTGTGTGTGTGTGTGTGTGTGTGTGTGTGTGTGTGTGTGTGTGTGTGTGTGTGTATGCAAGCGTATGTGCATACCACCAGGTGAATCTTCAAAGCAGAAAGCTGTTTCTTAGACCAAGTGCCTGATCTCTTGTTTGAAATGACAGGCAAGTATCCCCAAGTGGCAGCCACATGTATGGCCTGCACCCATTTCTCCCCTAGGACGAGTGAGCTTACCTTGCTTATTCACGCTCATGTGACTAGTGAGCTTGTCCAACACAGATCTGCTAATCAAGCCTAGGATGCTGAGGATACATCCCTTTGTACCACAGAGCCAGTGAAAAGAGCAAATAAATAATTTAAACTGAACTGTTTTGTAAAATTTTGTGAAAAAAATGTCTTGCTTCTGCACACCCCTAGTAGCTGCATGATCTTGAAATCTAATGACATTAACAGAATGCACATTCATATTTCTGTTTAATCGCATTATAAACAGTCAAATAACTTTGAACAACAGTATGTTATCAGGCAAACTAGAATGCTGTACTTTATAATGGAACAAAGAACTTGAGATTTTATCATGTATACAGTGAAAATAATCCAAAAGTGCCACATGAATGTCAGTGATTTGTAATAGAAGAGTAATGTAGTCTTTAATGATTTAAATCCTTTAAAAGAGGAAATCTCAGAATTCAAGGATGCTGTTTTCAAGTGCACTCAGATTTGGTAATTATGTATTACATTCTGACTAAAACTAGTGCTTAAATTTTTAAGGTGTCTGTGGTGTACTGTAGCTGAAGCATTGTGATGCATATGCCAATAGGGGGTTTTGGTTCAGTTTTCTAAGTCTACTTTACTAAATCATGTTTTAAAAGACACAACAAAAATCAGTAATCTCCAAAAATGAATGGAGCACCATGCATCAGGTTGGAGACAATTCTACAATAAATGCACAAACAAATGTTAATACAAGTACAAATTGTTGATGGAGTGACAGTTTCACAATTACTATACGTTCTTTTAAGGCCATAACACCTTAGGGATAACCTCATATGCACCTTTAGAGCTGTGAACAGTCTATCGAGACAAATACATTTTCTAATTGTGGTTGATGCATAAATGACTGCTGGCTGAAGTATACCATTCTGAACATTTTCAGATTCCAGAGCTTTTGTATACCCACCTCAGTAAAATGCAATTCATCAAACTTGTTTTAGGGGAAGAATATACAGATAAGTTGGGCAGCTAGAGGGGAACTGCCAAGCCCTGCCACCAATGAAATTTAGCTTTGGAGCCATACCAATCCTAACAACTGTACACTGTATCTAATGAAGTGACTGGTTTCCTTTAATGGTGATAAAAATATAAAAGGCTTTGAGAAACGACACTGAGCCTCCTTTGAGTAGCAAAAGAAAAAAGTACTTTTCACTTTACCATATAAAAAGAGCATGTGCTGCATTGTTAAGAAGCAGACAGATTTCCCCACCACCTCTAGCAACATACGCGCGAGCACGCACACACACACACACACACACACACACACACACACACACACACACACACACACACACACACACACACACACACACACAGGTATGTTTTGCTTTCACTACTGACATGCAGTCAAATACACGTATTCATTCTCTATTTATGTCCATGTAGTACATCAAAACCCAGAACTTGCTTCATTAAATTTTTCAGTTTTCTGGAAAGGAAAATATATTGAAACTTGTCTGAGTTAAAGACTTGTGAAAGCTAAAGAAAATTTGGTATTTCCTTATTATAGCGGTCCCAGTGATAGCGGCCTTGGGCAATGCAGTTCAGGGATTAAGTATGTTATGTATTTTATGTATATTGTATTATGCTTGTACTATTCACAACTAATGAGGGGAATAAGTAAAATAAAATCACAACAGGAACTCACAGTGCAGACTGGAAAAGAAGTTGTTGACTGCAACTGAGCTGAAAATATAAGTGTCTTGCTTTTTTTGATTATTTTTACAGATTACTGTTTTTAAAATTTAATATATATATATAGCACTTTGTCTATTCTGTATCTTTACAAATCCTTATCTGTTTAAAAAACTTGCGTCTCTAGTGCTTGCTGGCTGTAGGCTATTTTGTCTCACCCTCCCTCCCTGTTGGTGGCTTGCTCTTATACTTGGTGGCTTTGCAGTTGCCCGCCCCTACTGTGACACTCCTTCCAGTCTAGTGTCATTAGCTCATTCTGCCTAATACAGAGAGAACATTTGATAAGGCCTTCTGTTCCTCCTTTTTCCCTTTCAAAAAGTAAAACAAAACTTTTTTTTTTTTTCTTTCGCCTGAACCTCCTTGTGTTCTGACTCTGCTTCTCAAACATTTTGGAATTATACAGTATATTTCAGAGCATTTATTATAACTGTAATAGCCTTAATATTGCTACAACTCAAGTGCTCTAGGTTGCACTGCATCTGAAGTGTTTGTGTGTTTTAGCTGCTTTTCTGTATATATAGACTTTTCTGTTTCTTTTACTAAATAAGCTCTGTAAAGTTGTTTTATTGCATTTCTGCCTTTATTTCTGAGTTTTTTTTGCACTTTTAAAGTTTGTTTTTGCTTAGTTTAATTGGTAGGCTACATACTCAAGTGCGCTAGCCGAATTAAAGCATTTACTGTGTTTCTGTACCTAATTTCTGCTACTTTGTAAAAAAAAAAAAAAAAAAAAAAAAAAAAAAAATTCCTTGTTTCCCGCCTTTACTGAACTAGAATAGTCCAGTCTTCAGGTATTGCTGATCTCTGGGCTGTGTCATAGTTCCTGTGTTGCCCATATCCTTATTTGGATAGGAGGAAGCTTCTTTGTTCACCAGTGAGAGTGGGGAGCTCTGAGCAGCCTATCTGTCCCTTGAGGAGTGGTTCCAGCCCAGTGACCTGTAGCTTATGGGCCGTTTTGGGCCATTTCCTATCTCTTTCTAACCCCCTGCTTTAAAGCCAGCTTTAGCGCACTTTTGCGCTTGTAATTTAAAGTTTGTCCTGTTTTTTGCATTTACCTGTTGAGGCTACACACTCAAGTACGCTAGCCTGTGTCACATATTTACTGCATTTTCCTGCTATTTGTTGAAAAAAAGAAAAACAAAAAAAAAATTATTATCCTTGTTTCCCGTCTTTCCTGACCTAGAGTAGTCCAAATACAGGCTTTGCTTTATTCTGGACTTTTGGAAATTTCCTGTGTTGTCCATTTCCTTTCTTGGATAGAGGGAGGTTTCTTTGTTCACCAGTGGCAGTGGGGAACTTAGAGCAGCCTATCTATCCCTGGAGGAGTGTTCCCAGCACAAGAATCTGGTAGTCTATTGGCCATTTTGGACCAATTTCTAGCTCTTTCAAATCCCCCTGTATAAAACCCGCTTTGGCGAGGTTTTTGCGCTTGTTACTACTCAGCCAAGCTCCTCGTGGTCCTGCAGAGTGGTGCTAGCAGCAGAGAGGCTAAAAGAGCGACTGCTAACCTGATAAAAGTGTTTTTTCCTGCTACTACCTGGGCGACTGTCCGATCTAGCTAAACTGCAAATATTTCTGCTTCTTGAACTGTCTAAAGTTGTTTTTGCACCTGCACTTTTAAAGTTTGTCCTGTTTGTTGCATTTACTTGTTGAGGCTACACACTCAAGTGCGCTAGCCTGTGTTACATATTTATTGCAATTTCCTGCTGTTTGTTGCAAAAAAGAAAAAAAAAAGTTATCCTTGTTTCCCATCTTTCCTGACCTAGAGTAGTCTAAATACAGGCTTTGCTGTATTCTGGACTTTTGGAAAGTTCCTGTGTTGCCATTTCCTTTCTTGGATAGAGGGAGGCTTCTTTGTTCACCAGTGGCAGTGGGGAGCTTGGAGCAGGCTATCTGTCCCTGGAGGAGTGTTCCCAGCACAGGAATCTGGTAGTCTGTTGGCTGTTTTGGGCCAATTTCTAGCTCTTTCAAGTCCGCCTGTATAAAACCCGCTGTATCGCGGCTTTGCGTGATTTTGTGCATAGCGCTTCATCGAGCAACGCCACTTATTTGGGTTTGAGCCTTGGAACTGATCTAGTTCTCATAATAAACACCCTATTCCTATGCTAAAGCCTAGCACTTGCTCACTAAAGCAATTATATAAGTCAGCACTAAGAAAATTAAAAGCACTACACCCTCACAAACTCCCCTTGAGTAACTTGTTCCCCATTGGCCCTTTTTTTAATTATAAAGGAATTCCCAATACAATTCTAGCATGTCCAAAGGTCAGTTGTCAATCTCCTCTCCGGTCCAGCTGGTGAACCTGGGAATCTTGAGGCAATGTTACAACTGCCTAATGTACACAGACAACCCTCTCCTCCTCCCAACAAATTCCAACACATGTGAGAGATGCAACCAAATAGCCAAACTGGAGGCTAAGCTCTCTCAACTCAGTACTGGCGTAACCAGTCAGGAGGAGAAGGAAACCACACTCACTACAATTCCAGTCTCACATAGACCTACCACGACAGCAAACCAAACACATAAACACACAAAAACATACTTGGAGGCTCTAAATAAAAATCTGCCTAAGCAGCAAAGACCTCCAAAGCAGACACCCAAGCAACCGCTACCCCAAAACAAAACACATGCAACACATAGCTCATAAAGCCAGTGTGCCGAACAGTCACAGCCCTTAAGGCTAAACAACACACCTGATACACTTGTAATAGGTGACTCTATCATCAGGCACACTGACGTCCCGCTCACCAGGCTGAACAAGGAGAAGGTCACGGTGAGCTGCCTATCGGGTGCTAGGATCCGCCACGTAACACAAGCACTCAGGTCACTCCAAGGCAAGTACAAATACGACTCAGTCATTGTCCATGCTGGTGTGAATGACCTGAGACGTACCTCCCTGGACTACATGAAAAGAGACATAGAGGAGCTCTCTGGGCATGTAGCCCAGGCCGGTATGACCCTGACCTTGAGTAGCATCTTACCCTCACCAAGAATGATGCCACAGTATGAAGACAAGATTATCAATTTCAACAATTGGCTTAAGTATTGGTATCATTCAAAGGGGATCCAATGCCTGTCAGCCTGGGATGACATGCTCGACAAGCCACGATGCTTCGCTAGGGACGGCTTGCACCTGTCACCCCTGGGCTTTCGGATATTGGCAAAGGCTCTTGCTACCCCCATAGTGCCTTTTTTAGGCAAGGCTCAAAAGACAAACCTACCTCCATAGGTATCACAAGGGATAAGAAACTAAGAGTAATGCTACTCAACGCCAGAAGTCTAAACCTCAAGATGCATGCACTCGAAACTCTCCTTAGCATGGAGAACATCGATATCTGTGCAGTAACAGAAACCTGGTTCAAGGCTCTCGAGAGCACCCCAGCACTACCAGGTTATACCTCATACCATGCTTTTCGGCCCCAAAACTTGGACCGAACCACAAAAGGAGGGGGAGTATCAATATTCGTCAAAGATACCCACACCTCCAGGTTGGTGGCACAGCACGAAGCATCAGAGACTATCCATGTACAACTAACAGTGGGTAAAACTGCCTTCCAGTTTATAGCCTGCTGCAGACCACCCTCCCAAACCCAGGAACCCCACTCGGCCTTCCTGAGAACACTGGAAAATATGAAGGTCTCTCCAAACACCATTATATTGGGTGACTTCAACTACCCAACCATAGACTGGGAGCATTACTCTAGCTCCAACACCCTAGCCCAAAGGTTCCTAGAATTTATAAACTCAAATGCTATGGAACAACTTGTTACCACTCCCACAAGAGGGGAAAACATACTGGACCTGATCATCACCAACATGGGGACTCTATGCTCCAGACCAGAAGTGTATCCCTCACTGGTAAGATCAGACCATAAACTAATCTCACTGGATATTCACATCCCGACCCCACCCCATGCCCAGAAAACCACAGTGAAAAACTTCTCTAAAGCAAATTTCACACTCCTCAAAACCGAGGTGGAATCCTTCAAAGCCCCCGGCCCTCTGGATAATCTGCCCAGACCACAAAATCCTTTATAAACGCATTCTATGAACACCTTCAGGAATGCATGGATCATGCAATCCCAAATAAAACCAAGACCCAATCCTCCAAAGGCAGACGTCCTGTCTGGTGGACCCCAGCCATAAACAAACTATACAATAGAAGGAGGAAGCTACTACATGACAGAGCAAAATCCCAAAAGGGAAGGCATCTCTTATCAGTATTAGCAAAAAACTACGGGCACTCATAAAATCGTCTAAGGCCAGCTTCGAGAGAAAAATTGCACAGGACACTAAGGATAATCACAAGGCTTTCTTTAGTTATGTTAGGAACCTGGGTGGGAATTCCCAGATATGCTCAGAATTAGTCCAAAATGACAAAAAATACACCGAACCCACAGACATTGCCAACATCCTAGCTGACAGGTTCAGCGCAAACTCCCCCCCCCTCCCCACCAAAAGGGCTAATATCTATCCCAGCAGAGTGCTGCTCCCCTGGCATCTCAGATGCTTAGGTAAGAGCTGCCCTCTCCAGAGCAAGAAACACAGCATCAATGGGACCAGACGGTGTCCCGGGCTGCGTCCTACATGAACTCCAAGAAGAGCTAAACCCAAACCTAAAACTACTGTTCAATCTCAGCCTTACTACAGGATATGTACCCAAAGAGTGGCGTACAGCAACAGTGGTCCCTCTCCACAAAGGTGGTGCCTCAACGGATCCTGGAAACTATCGCCCCATAAGTCTCACTAGCTTGGTCTGCAATGCTATGGAAAGGATCATCATGGGCCTTATAAATAAAGATATTGGGGACCTACAGACACTGGATCCTACCCAGTTCGGCTTTGTTAAGGGCAGATCCTGCCTCTTAAACCTGGTCAATTTCTTTGAAACAGTCACCAAGGCCATTGACAAGGGGAAGGTGGTCCACACAGCCTACCTGGACCTCGCAAAAGCCTTCGATACAATACCCCACTCGGGCATTATAGATAAGCTCACCAGCTTAAATATAAACCCCTATGTCACTAGATGGGTTGCAAACTGGCTCAAGGACAGAACCCACATGGTTAGAATAGCTGGAGCCATGTCAGACTCCAAACCAGTTACAAGTGGCGTCCCACAAGGCTCAGTCTTGGGACCTCTCTTGTTTGGTATATATTTCTCGGAGATACAGGCCAACATGGAAGGACTGTGGCTGACCAAGTTCGCAGATGACTGCAAACTGGGCACCATAATAGACTCTCCAGCTGACACAAGCATCCTCCAAAAGGGCCTCATAGAAACAGACAACTGGTGCCAGAGCCATGGCCTCAAGCTAAATGCCAAAAAGTGTATAGTCATCCCCTTTGGCAAAAACAAAGTGCCCACAAATTACCACATAGGTGGTAATCCATTAAGTACAGAAGAAGTAATTGGGGACCTGGGGACCCAAGTTGATAGCAGTCTCTCATTTGACAACCACATGGCCAAAGTGGTTAGAAAAACATTTTATATAGCCCACCTAATCATGAAGGGATTCACATCTAGATCAGGGGAGGTCATCGTGCCTCTTTACTCATCCCTCATCAGGCCCATAATTGAGTACAATGCCCCTTTTGGGATGTACCTTACCAGACACCTGCAACAACTGGAAAGACCCCAAAAGTACCTCACCAAGAGGATCAAGGGGCTCAAACAGATGCCGTATGCTGCCCGGATAAGGAAACTCCAGCTCTACTCAGTGGCATACCGCCTGCTCAGAGGCGATCTGTGCCTGACTTATAAAGCCATGTCCAACCCGGAATTAATGGACATGCTGCACCTCAGAAAATCCAAATCCCATCGAGCTACGCTCGAGGGACTTAAACCTCAGCACTGAAATAAATAGGACATGCTGGAGGGACAGATTCATAACCCAGAGGCTCCCTTCACTCTGGAATAAAATCCCAGTCCAGGTTAGGCAGAGTCCCTCACTGACTCTCTTCAAGAGGAATCTTGATGAGTGGATGGGAGATCGTAGGTTTACCCCGGGTATCACTTCTGTGTCACTGTTAGACAGAAGCGCAGTATACTAACCTCGAAAAAGAGCATAGCAAAATTAATTTAAAATGGGTGGCGAAAGCCATACACACTCTGGCTAGGCTTATAAATGCCCTAGGGCAGATAGCCTAGTATGAACCTATGAACCTAAGTGTACTAATCTTGCTGATTGAAATAAATACAGTAATCACTGTTCAACTATCACAAATCATTTTAAAACAGATTACAATACATTAATACTGGAGCTGGAAGAAGAGACAGGGCATCAGAAGTATGAAAAACAACAGTTAAAGATCAGTTGGAAGACAACAAAGCACCCTCATTTGAAATATTAACTATTAAGGGCACCGATTTGTTTACGCAGACTAGATGAAGGGAAACGTAAATTCCTAATTCAGAACCAAAAAGAAAGCTTCAGTTTACTTTCTGTAAACCTCACCTGCTTGAGGGCACCGATTTATAAAAGCAGACTGGATGAAAAATTAAATAAATCTACTATGCACATTCTCAACTATAAATGGGTACAGTTGTCTGTCGGCTCTCAGCAATGGCATTTCACATACCATATCCAGTAAATATTAACAACAACTGACCTTGAAAAATCCCAACAACTGTCCAGAAAACAAGAATCCTTTTCACATATATGTATATGTACACACACACACACACACACACACACACACACACACACACACACACACACTCTCTAGTCTAGACTAAACATACCACATGCAGGCCGCTGTCGCCAGGACTGCTATAATAAGAAAGTACTGAAAATTCTGTAAGATTCAATCATACCTACTCTTCTGTGCTCATACAACCATGTTGTAAAGACAGTTATCTGATTAATCAGCTGCAATCCAAGGCTTCCAAGTTTTCTTTAAGATTTCTTGTCAGGTTAAAGAGAAAACTAAGACAATATTGAGAATATGACTGCAGGCACTGAAGGTGATAAGCAGTTGTAATATAAGTCGACAATTTGTTTGAAGATGCACGAAGAATACGAATGTTGTTAGTGATGTAAGTATGCTACATACTTCACACATTTACAACTACTGTAATGAAGGGATGTTACATTTCATGCTGATCTGTATGACTGTTTGAGATCTAGACTTCTTCAGGTGATTCTTGTCTGCATATCTGCTGATCATCTGACTTCCTTCAGTCAGACACAGAACACAGTCCAATTGTTCCACTGAACTGGATATTTCCAGCATAGTCCATGGGACCTGACTGGATAGGCTATTATTAAAGTAGCCATGAAAGTGGTTTTATGCTATATTAGCATCCCAACAGTGGGACCATATTTCTGATAAGTTCTAACCCTTCTCCTGGGCAGAGGGGGATGAGCATGAGCGACCCACACCATTTTAAGGACCACAAAAGTGCATTCTTCTTTTCACTCATAATGAAAGCTACCACCAAAGTGGCTTGATAGCTGAATGTCAGCTCCTGGGCCATCCCTTTGTAATACCACCCCCTCATCTGATATATTGTGGCACTGGATATCCTCAGTTCATTTCCTTCCCTTCCAGGATGTGCACGTCCACACTAATTTCAACAAGCATCCAAGATGCTAATTAGACTCAGGTCATTATGCTATAGGGATGCTTAAATGGAGTTGGCCACATGAAAGCTAAACTTTGATATACAAGTATGATATATAAACATGACATAGAATGCTTTGTTACAAACTCCTAATGCATGTATTATTTTTCTTTTAATTTATTAGTTTAATTTTTATGCTATATATTAATTAAGTTTTATATTATTGCATTAACATATTGTTCTAACATTTTCACAAGTAGACAGTCTACAGTACTTGGAAGGGAGGGAGGCACAGCTATAGAGTTAATAATTTAATTTATGGTTTATTAGAAAAGCATGTGAAAATAACTTTCAAAGACAATAGAGTGAGATATATTACATAGCGATCAATTATTTTTAAGAGCTTATACTTTCAATAATTTGAGTGATATAAAAAGGCATATTTTTTATAACTGAGAATGTTTCCACTAAAACTGTACCATGTAGACTGGCAAAGTGCATATTACCCACTGCATACACTTATGGTATTATGACATGCTTTTGTTGTTTATCTTAGATGCTTTAGATCACTACATCAAGTTTTGTAAGTTTACTTATATTACTTTAAAGGGTTTTTTTTTTGTATTGGCTAACCAGCCGAGTTAACATCTGTATCACATTTAAAACATTTAAAGGTTAATTTATTTCTTAAGGAATGGTTATTGAAAAAGTGTTAATAAATTAGAAAATATTTATATGTATAAACTGTAATGCAGTTTTAAAGTAATATAGTTCTCTTCTCTATTCTTTCCCCTCCTTTTTGGGGAGATAATATTCATCTTAATGAATGTCTAGGAGCTATGAATAGTATTATTGCACTGAACCTTTAATTGTTTAGTTTAGGTTATCCCCCCCTCCCCAACCAGTAGCTCCTAGGTTGTCAAATACAGTCATGAACGCTGTAGGTCTTTGTGACTTTGGAAGTTTATTCCTATCTATAGTTATTTTGTTTTTCGAGGTTTTAGCTAGGATAAATTTATCAGCAACTTTTCCCAGTCAGATTCTAAATGTTTTTAAAGTTAAGATATATGGAATTGGGTTAAGTTCATGAATAAAAGATATGGTCCCATTCATCCTGTCCGTCTGATCTAAAAGACATGTAATGGGCTGCTTGTTAGATCTGATCCAGCCACACTAGTCCTCCAAGCCTCAAGCTCCCTTTAGATCTTATCTTCTCATTAACCCCACTGGGTACTGACTTCCCTCAAATCTCTACTGAAATATGACAAGGCTGTGGCCTGAATGAGGAGTTTGCCACCTTTGTGTTCAGACAAAATCACTGCTGACAGCTGAGCACTCCATTATCAAAGCATTTTTTCTTTGTAATTTCAATAATATTTTGGAAATATTATAGCTCTTTAGGACTGTAGATTTTGTTACTGTGGTTTCTTTCTCTGCCTCTTGAGATATTTAATCTCCCTTTCACCTTTTATTCCCTTTGTCATTAGGTGTTAGACCCAGTGACTCCCTTGCCAGTTAAAAAGAGTTTAATTTTGTTTAATAATCTAGTGGTTAAATTGTTAGTTTAATAAGGCTGTATGTCATACTTATTCTAGCAGAATCTGTCTTACTGCTTTATTGTATAACTATGTGGTTATTTTACTGTGATGTTTACTCTTTCTAGCAATGGACAAGGACAAGGACGATTTAGAAAATAATTTAGAAAAGAATTTCTGAAAATGCACAAAATATGGCCACAAAAATACACAACCATAGGACAATTACAACCTCTGTATAGTGTACCTGGGGCCTCATCATTTGTCAGCAGACAGTTCCTTCTGCAAGGACTTTGTGCCTAGAAACCCCAGCTGATCAGTCCCCCTGACCCTTCTTCAGACAAACCCAAAAGGGAGAAGGACTAAGCTAAAGACTGAATGCCAAAGAAGAGGAAGTCTAATGATTCAGGACTATCTTCTGTTTCCAAAGCACTGAGGCTGGATTGGACCCCACTGCTGAAGTAGTCAAACCTTCTCCAAAGATGACCCTCCTTCGGAGCCAGTAATCTTTATATGAGACAAGTGTCCAAGGCCATCTGTAAGTAAGCACCCTTCCAAAACATAATTACCTCGATTTGTTTCCAGGCCTCTCTCTATCTCCTCACTCTGGTCTGTCAGGTCATTTCAAAGTTTATGAGAGTCTTCCTGAAGATGAAGAATAAAATGGGCATCATCCCATCCCTTCCATTTCTAGGTTGGATCAGGTGGGCCCCCTCATCTCCTTCTTTTGCTCCTTCCCCAGTTCATGTTTTGGTGGAGGAGGCTTTGTAGCTGAGATACCACATGAAACCCATGCATCCAGAGCTGACTGGTACCCTTTCGTTGTTTTTGGATCTGTCTCATCCAGTTCATGTGATGTTGAAGTAATTGACAATTACTGAGTCTCAGGACTAAATGCATAACACTGGTTCTTCAGCTCTGTCTTCACCACTAGCTCACTTGGTGGCATTTTTGGTGTTGGAGACTTTTTTGCCTTTGATGTATTGGTACCGATTTCCTCCTTGAAGCCCCCCTGAGTCAATGATGTAAGTGACTCCTTCCTTGGTGATGGTTATGTCTTCTTCATTGGGGATAGATGCAGCAAACGGCTGGACTTCTCTGGCACTGGTGGACTTTGAGTCAGCATTCATTGTCATGGAGAAGGTGATCCCCACTCGCTTGATATCATCTTCACAGCTATGAGCACCCAGCAATCTTCTCATCAGATTGTTAATCAAACCTCCCAAGGTCATAGCAGAGCTGATAGCCTCAAACAATGATGCAGGTTCATTATGATTCTTCCCTGGAGTTGGTCTTTTCTCCATGTGTTCCTCAGAAGAGGAAGTGAAAGAAGTGGTAAAGAGACTCCTCTACAGAGTCTCTCACATCCAACTCCAGCTTGGATGATTACCTTCAGATGATGCCACATTTGATATAATTTTGGAGTTGATGAGACAGAGGGGTCTACTGATCCACCCTCTCAAGACAAGAAGGTTTTATTTGAAGCTTCTTGCTCTGCACCATCTATGTCCTGGGTGCCTATTCTGCTGACTTTCTGATAGATTTGCCCAGCAGGAGGGCATGGCAAGAACCTAATTCTTCTAAAGCCATTCAAGAATTCCCAACAGGAATTTGTCTTCCTAAGGATAGGTGGCACTAGTCCTAGGGACCTCTTTCAGATACTTTGATTATGGCAGCAGGCACTAACAGGGAGCTGCCCAATGATGTACTGCTGTCCATGCACATAACAAGGAGCCCAGGGGAATGTTTAGGATGGGAGAGTGGGCATACACCTCAGGCATGTTTGCCCTGAGGGTGGTGAATTATGTCACAGATTTGAACTGCTTCCAAAGAGATTGGTCGAACAAGCATTGACTCTTTGAGAAAGCAAACCACACTAATTTCTAGAAAGCAGTTAGGGATAACAGTGGGAAAAATACTGAACATTACAAAACTTTCCTTGCATAGGGGTACAGGCATCATGATGAGATGTCACATCTGACTCCTCCTTTGTGCTTTTGTGGGAAAGTTTGAAGTGTCTTTCACAAAAGCCCCTTTTGATGGTATTTGCTTATCTGATCCTTCAGTGGAAGGGAAATTGCTGAGATGTGAGCAGGATTGAAAGACTTTGTCTGCCATAGGCTTCAAATTTGAGTCCCCCTCGAAATTTCTACAGTATGAATTAGAAGGGGTCCAAACCCTTATAGTTCAGAAAACTCCAGCATCAGCCCTTTGACTGCATCTCAGACTGGGGCAGCAGTGGCAAAGGCAGCCTCTTTAATGGATGCCAGTACAGAGGTTGAGGTGATCCACAGAATCAAAGATTTCAGGGAACCTGTTGCATTAACAGTACCAGCATCCCTGAATGGTTTCTAACTGTCCCCCACTAGAGGCATTTAGGGGCTGTTTATCTCTTCACTCACCTGTGTGGTTGGCCATTAGACAAGCTTCTTTTTTTAAAAGCCTGGTCCCCCATACACAGTGTCCCTGCTATGTCTACCAGCTACTCTCCAACCTTCCCTAGACTTGCTCTGTTTTTCACAGGGTCCGGTTGTGGATCCTGAGAGAGTCATGGGGGCTTGGCTCATCTATGCTTCCATCTTGGGAGTTTTTATTTGTGACCTACTTACTCCCTTTCCCTGCCCCTCATGCTCATTAATTACATCAAAGGGCAACTCCCGCTTTGGACTATGTCTCCCCTTAGGGAGCATATCAGCGAGCACCCTACCACCTTGGATAGACATGTCCATCTCTTGCCTGTCACTCCGTCATTCACCCAAGTCACTAATTGAACCCGGGTCAACTGGGATGTAAATCAGGGCTTTAGCCCTCTATGCCACCTGAGTGGCTTCACACAGGACTCCTGGGTGAGAGAGATAATATCCAGAGGCTATATTATACCATTTTCCCATTCACTATCACCTAGACCCAGACACTTCCAGATGTACTGCACCAATAACAGAAGAAACCCAGAGGAGAAATTCTATCTCTTTTAGGGAAAAAAAGCCATTCAGGAAGTCCCACCAGACCAGAGTCAGGAGTCTATTTAAGATTTGTTTTAGTACCAAAGCAGAAAAAAAACTCAAGCCTATTCTAGACTGCAGCAACCTAAATCTTCACATCAAAAATACCTCCTTCAGGATGGTGACATTGCAATTAGTCTCACTCTGCTTAAAAGCAAATGACTGGGTGTGCTCAACAGTTTTCCAACATGCCTACCTCCACATTAAGACTGTAAAGCTATCCAGGAGATTTCTACACTTCCAGTTAAGAGTCGATCATTATCAGTTCAGAGTCCTGCTCTTCTGTGTTAGCACAGCCCCTCAGGTGTTCACCAAGTGTATGGCAGTAGTCACAACCCACCTGAAACTAAGAGGAATCCACATGTTCCCATATTTGGATGACTGGCTTCTTACTGCTGCAACCAAAGAATATCTGCTCAAATTTAGAGACTACTTGCTACAGTTCTCAGATATCAATGTAAACTAAGAAAAATCAAATCTTCACCCCGCACAGTCCACTCTATTTATCGGATACTATCGGGACACTACAAATTGCATACACACGGACAGAATCAAGATATTCAGAGCCTCAGTCCTTGGCCTTTTAAGCCACCTTCTTCATCAGCATTATTAGTACTTTGGGTGCTCAGATTGATGGCCCAGTTAGACGTATGGTTCCCCATGCACACTTCTACATGCAAATTGTACAATGGCTACTCAGAGTCCAGTTGTCCAAGCTATTAGACCATTCTGCACCCCCCCCCCATTATTATTACTCAATTGAACAAGGCTCATTTGAAATGATGGATTACCTCATCCACCATCTCACCAGGAAGACCATTAGTTCTTCCTTTTGCAAAAGTGACAATCACCATGGACATGGACACCTCTTCCCTGGGGAGTGGGTGGGGAGCATTTGAAAGGAGGATTGCCCGAGAAACTTGGAATCAGACATAGGATAGTCTTCACCTACACATCTGGGAGATGAGAGCAGTCATCCTGGCATTGCAGGAATTCCGTGACCTTCAATGTACAGGAGTGATTTCCATTCAAACAGCATGTCTGCGGAATGAAGATTGAACAGGCAAAGAGGAGCCTGATCTTAGTCCCCTTTGCTGAATGATCATGACATTTTGGCAATGGATGACTGATTCACATCACTTTTTGATCACAATGCACATTCCAGGAGAAAGCCAACTGTCTTGTAGACAGGTTCAGCAAGAATATCCTGGCACCAAATTGTCTAGCACTGGAACCACCCTTGCTGTAATCTTGTTGTATTCCCATCCAGTACTAAATTTAGCAACTACTTCACCTTGATACCACTGAAAAGACTGTCCCTAAAACATTCTCTGGCCAGACAGTGACAACTGGACTCCTTTATACCTTCACCCTGCCACTAATGTCCATGTTTTTACAGAAAACGCCATTGTCGTCCTCACTGCCCAATGTTGGCCATGGCAAATTTGGTTTTCCTTGAACAGAACTCACTTTCAGAAGCACTCATAGTTTCTGCGCCTACATTTGGTGCTGCTATCACACCCGTCTGTTCAGATCTACCCAGATTTATGTAATCTAAAATTGACCTCTTGGTTTCTCCAGTTCAATTGATGGTCAGAGACTCTTCCTTATATGGTTTGTATTCTCTCTCTCTCTACATATCAGAAGGACTCCTCTTTTAGAGCATACAAGAGTAAATGGAAACATTTCACCTTTTGAGCAACAAAACTTGGCATTAATCTCATCTCAGTATCAATTCCTGAAATCCTTCGGTTTCATTCAGACTTGTTTGATAAAGGTTCCAGGTATTTCACAATCAAGGTTCTATAACCTTTTTCCATTATGGCACTGACTCTTTTTTCATTGCTTCCCACAAATTGTGTAAAATCTTTTTAAAAGGAACATTTCTTTTGTGGCCTCCCATTAAAGAGCCGTTTCTTTCTTGGGCCTTTCTGTCCTGAGAAACTCTATTTTTGGTGGCAGTTTCAAAGAAGAAAAAGGAGGGTCTCAGAGCTAAAAGCTTCGTCTTTTGCTTCTCCTTATTTAATTTTCCATTTAGACAGTGTCCCTCCTTACTAGTCCCTGCTTTCTTTCTAAGACAGCATTTTAGAGTAATTTGAACAAACCCATTAATTTGCCTGTCTTCTTACCACCTAAACCACAGAGAGTACATTCTTCACACCCTGGATGTTCACAGGCAATTGAGATTCTATCTTCATAGGGTAAAAACATTTATAAAGGATAATCAGTTGTTTATCTCCTTCACTCCAAACAGACTGAGGCAGAAAGTGTCTAAAATAACCTTATCAGGATAGTTTTTATTCTGTTTCCTTTATCTATACTTCACAGAACAAATCTTTACCTGTCAAAATAAAAGCTGATACTGCAAGGCCAGTTGCTACTTCTACTTCCCTTTTCAGAAATTCCACTGTGGATATTTGTGTTGCAGTAACCTGGTCTACATTGCATACCTTAAGCCGGACATTGTGTCCTAATTTAGGTCTTCCTTTGAGGCAACAATCCTAAAACATCTGCTGTTATGATAATTTCAGGTGGCTTTAGATTATGACCCATCAGATTGCATGGACAGGATGAATAGGCTATGTAAGTGATGTGCTTACCATAATGCTGGATCTTCTCATCCTAGTCAATTCAGTTGGACAAACCTCACTCCCTCCCTGTTCCAAACTGACATTTTTGATGGACATGGCAGGTAATCTGCAAACTCCTGTACCCATCACTGCTACATCCCTCCACTGTAATCACTTCTGTTGCAAAATCTAGCTGCGGTAGGTCAGTACACAAAGGGGATTATGGGAGGCAAAGATCTTAAGAGAGCTTGAGGCTTGAGGCACTAGTGTTCCTAGACTGTATCTCAGTGCTCATCAGTCATATTTGACAGACTAAGATAAAAGGATCCACCATTATGATAAGTACATGACTTCCATTTATGTTAAGATTTCCTGAAATGTAAATTGATATGTAACCATATTAAAAGATGTAGACATTTTCAGTATCCTAAGTGTATGAAATCAGATTCTGGTTATATTACAAAATACTTGCTTAGCTCAAATTAAGCATTTTAAATTAGACTGTGATTGTAAGAAATGAGGTGGTGTCACTTTACATTCTTTTTTTTTCTCAAATATCTTTTTATTAAAATTTTTCTTAATTTGAAATAAAAAAATATATAGAGTACAATAAAAGTCATTGATGTTACAGTTTTCATAACATTAGCAAGTTATTAAGCTAGGTGTTCACACACTATGATAAAAAGAAAAAAAAAATTCAAATTAGCTGAAGTTGATAACAAAGGATTACCATGAAGTTATGATTGTGTTATGATTCAGTCATGAGGCATGAATATAGTAAAGCAACTGACCTATACATTATGCTAATACAATAAGAGGAAATCTTGAAGCATAACACCAACCTAATGATGCACAAAAAATTTAAACTACTATACATTATATACATATTTACAAAAATGTCACCTTAGTTGATGCTGTTACTACTTTTAACTAAATAGAGTGTTTAATAACTTTATGTATATTCACATACTTTGCCCTTCATGATAAAATATCAATTAAAGCTTTACAGTAATTCTGATAATATGCCTGGTTCTTTTGACTTTTGGTATACACCTTCTTAGCTAATACATGTTTTTTTGCCATGTTCTTTTATTCTGTCCAATTAAGTTTGGATCTGTCCAGCCAGTTTTTGGCTATGTAAAATTTTAATAAGGCACATAGCATTATAGTGATGTGTTTAGTGAGGTTATTATTATTGCTCTTAAAAATATATAGTATCGCTGTTTCCCGTGCTAGTGTAGATTTTGAGTAGCATGTTTTTTCTAAGAGAAATCTCAGTGAGCACCACAGTTTATAAACTTTTTTGCAGCTCCAGAAGATATGTAAAATATCAGCTTCTTTATTAGGACAAAAATGACAGTAAGATGACTTAGATGGATTAAATGTGTTAAGATGGACAGGTGTGTGGTATGCATTATTGAAGATCATGATCTGAGTGTGTTAGTTTCTTAAATGGCGTCAGTTTTATGGTGTTTTCAATGGCTAATTCCTTCTGATTTTCTGTCAAATTACTGCATTTTTCTTCCCAATACTTTGAAAATAGGATTGTATTTTGATATTTTATTTTAGTTATTAATTTATACATATTTGAGAGCATTTTCTTTTTGTATAAGAACAACTTTTGAATTTGTTGTGCTACTTTGATATCGTGTTCATTTACAATAATATCCTTAGTTATTTTGTTAACTAAGTATAAGATTTGTTTTGTTATCACATTGCATTATTACTTGCTTTGAGAGTGTTCTTGATGTTTTCCATTGATAGGTTTTGTAACTGGTAGAGGTCCCATACTGTATGATTTTTTATTAATGGATATTTATCTAAGTTTAATATAGAGTTTGCTAGTTTTGTATTAGGATTGTTGTGTATTGTTGTAGAAGAGTAATCACATCTTTTAGTTTTAATGATATTATCAGTTTCTTGAAAATTTCACACTTATTAATTAAAACTGGGTATATTTTTAATGTCTTAAGGGTTTTTTGATTTAGGAAGGGAATTGCTTTTGGGTTAATTTTAGATTAAATAATATTTTGGTGAAATTATTTAATCCATAATGGGTACCATTCATTACCCAATGGATCGTAGTTAGCTATTTGAATAAAGTGGCTAGCATTAATAATTTCATGGTAGAGTTGGAAATCTGGAAGGCTTAGACCTCCTTTTTCTTTTGGGAGTATTACTTTGTTGTAACTAATTCTTGTACTCTTCGGGTACCATATGAATTTTGCTAGTCGAACTTTAATTTTATTAAAGAAGGTAGCTGGAATTTTCATGATAGTGGCATTCATGTGGTATAAAATTTTAGGGAGTATGTTCATTTTGACAACTGAGGCCTTCGATAAAGTAGAAAATTTAAACTTTTCCCATTTGCTAATGTTGTAGACTATATTAGCCCAAGTTTTAAATATGTTGTTATTAATCATATTTGAATGTGTATGACTAAAGATTATACCTAAATATTTCAAAGTATATTCCACTTTTATATGTCGCCGGAAAATAAAATTCCTTATGGCCTAGGGGGTTTAGTGGATGTCACTTTGTGTTCTTATAAATATCATAATATCAAAGTAATTATTTTAATGATGAAGAATGATCATTAGCTGTGATAAAATGCAATAAGGAATATAATATAGGTTCATAGGTAAGTACTAGGCTATCTGCCCGAGGGCATCTGTAAGACTAGCCAGAATGTGTTGGCTTTCACCGCCCCCTTAGATTAGTTCCCTGTGCCTGTGTCCAGCAGAGCCATTAGTTCCCTGTGCCTCTGTCCAGCAGAGCCACTGCAGTGATCCCCAGGGTAAATTTTGTTTCCCATCCACTCGTCAAGGTTTCTTTTGAAGAGTGTTAGTGAGGGGCTCTGCCTAATGTAGATTGGAATCCTGTTCCAAAGCATGGGGAGTCTCTGGGACAGGAATCTATCCCTCCAACACATCCTATTTATCATTGTGGTGAGGTTTAGATCCCTAGAGTGTGTGGCTCTCAGGGATTTGTTTTTTTTTTTAGGTGGAGCATGTCCATCAATTCTGGGTTGGACATGGCCTTGTATGTCAGACAGAGATCACCTCTGAGTAAGCGGTATGCAACCGAATACATCTGGAGTTTCTTCAGTCGGGCTGCATAGGGCATCTGTTTGAGGCCAGTAATCCTCTTGGTGAGGTACTTCTGTGGTCTTTCCTGCTGTTGCAGGTGTCTTGTAAGGTATATCCCAAATGGGGCATTGTACTCTATGATGGGTCTGATGACTGATGAGTAGAGGGGCACAATAACCTCTTTTGTTCAAGATGTGAACCCTTTTGTGATTAGGTGGGCCACATAGAAGGATTTTCTAACCACCTTGGGAATATGATTATCAAAGGAGAGATTACAATCTACTTGGGTCCCCAGATCCCTTATTACATTTTCTGTATTTAGGAGACTACCACGTATGTGGTAGTTCGTGGGTACTTTGTTTTTTCCAAAGGGGATGACTATGCACTTTTTGGCATTTAGCTTGAGGCCATGATACTGATGTTTAATTAAGTTATATTTACTGAAACTTCAAAAGAAAAAGATTTTATATTTTATTTACTTTAATGGTAGACAAAACAACTGGGTGGTTATTTGGGCTGGAGTCAAAGTTTTCTGGACTGTAGTGGCTGAGATATAATTAAACCTTATTTGCTTTCCAAAGCAGAAAACAAACTGATATTGCATTTATAACTTTTTGAAACTCAATCTCACAAAATGTTCTTATTTTCCTTCATACTCTCATTACTTACCCAAATTCATTGTGTGAACTTATAGTGAGTGTTTGTTTTAGGAGATCAAAGTCTAGTTTTGAGGGTTGTCATATTGTAAAATCTTAGTTGGTTAATGCGTTATGCTAAAAGTATTTTACAAAATGTCTTTATTGACTCCCATTATTTTTTGCAGCTCAACCTGAATTTGCCTGATAAAGTTAGGGAGATATGAAAGTGGTCTTCCTGCAGGAGTAGTGATTAAAAAGATTCTCTTTCCATTTTCTGGGATACTATATTGTATAATTCAGTAAATTCTCAGAGGAAAACTTGAGGCAATGAGTAAGAGACATAAAATGTACTATTGTAGTTAAATAAATATGGAAGTAAAATAAATCTGGAATTAGTCATTTAAATCACTGGTATTTACTTAAACCATTTAAAACTCTGTTAAAGATTTATTGATATTAAAATAAACCTTGCAGCTGAAAAGTTAAAACTAAATGTATATACCACAACTCCTAAATTGGCAAAGATCAATACACAGAGCTTAAACCTTAATTTCTTATATTTTATGATAGAGGAATTAAGATATATTCATGATCTTATCTGTTGAAAATGTTCCATAAACATCTTGACTTCAAAACTGCACGGGTTGAAAATATAGATTTAGATAAGGTAAGGGTTTTATAGAACATATGAATAAGGTCAAATTAAGTGAAGAACCGAGACAGTTTATAAAACCTGCTCTTTTTTCATTGCAGGAAATAAATTAAACTGTTGAATTACTAAAGAATAATAACACATCAAACCTAGATGGAATTCCTTTTTAGTTTTATAAATATTTGCCACCTTCAGCTATTTTACTTAAACAATGGCATAACATACAAATCGATAATTTTATTTATTTTCCCATCATCTTGAAATGTGTTATTATAACCATAATTCCAAAAATAGATCACAGATTTGAATTATCTAGCAAATTGCTAGTTAGTATTAGTGCTAAATAATAATTACAGGTTATAAATGGTGGTATGATGAAGGATTATATATTGCCTCAGTTTTATAATACTTTGTGATCTGAAATATAGTGCTGGAGTGGATCAAGACAGTAAAATAATTGAATTATTCATAATCTATTGGAAATGTTTTTATAGGTAAAACCATGCATGTACAAGGCATTCTACTTAAAAAGGTAAAAATGAGTTATTAAAACATGTTTTTTCTGTAGGATACAAGATACAGTTTACATAAACAGATGAGCTTTAGATAATGGTTCATGATAGAAGATAGCAATATAAATTCTACTTAATAAGATCATAGGATCATAGGAGATTACTAGGCTATCGACCCAAGGTCATTTTAAGCCTAGCCTTTTCAACCCAGTGTAATACTGTAGAAGTACTAGTCAATACCCATGATTGCATTTAGTGATGACTGCCCATATCCAGGAGGGCTGTGGGCACTATCCCCGGTAAAAATTTACAGTGGCCCATCCACTCATCCAGGTTCCTGTTGAACAGTGTCATAGAGGTGCTCTGTTTCACATGAATTGGTAGCCTGTTCCAAAGACGTGGTAGTCACTGTGAGATGAGTATGTCCCTCCAGCATGTCCTATTTAAGTCGCAGGTGCTATTTAAGTCCCTGGAACTGGTAGCCCTAAACTCGTTTGATATACAATTTGCAGTAAGTTCATTAGGTTTGGGTCTTGGGTTGCTCTGTAGGACAGGCATAAGTCTCCCCTAAGACGTCTGTACAATACGGAGTATAGTGACAGGGATTTTAGTCAGTCCCTGTAGGGCACATCCTGGAGGCCCTTGATTTTCTTTGTTAGAAACCTCTGAGGTCTCTAATTGCTGTAGGTGCTTAGTGCAGTACATATCGAATGGGGCATTATACTCAATTATGGGCCAGATAAGTGCAGAGTATAGGGGGTTATAACTTCTTTTGCTCTCAAGGCAATACCTTTACTAATCAAGTGAGCTACATGGAAATGTTTCCTTACAATGGTAGACATATGGTGGTCGAAGTTAAATTTGCAGTCAACCTGTGATCCGAGGTCCCTTACCACTTCATGGGTACTTAGGGTATTGTTGTTGTTTGCATTTAGTTTGAGATCGTGACTAATACACCACTCGTTGATCTCTGTGAGACCCTCCTGGAGTATACTGACATAATTTGGGGATTCAATGATTGCACCTAGTTTGCAGTCTTCTGCAAACTTGGTCAGCCACAATCCTTTAGTTTTGAGCTGAAGTTCTGAGAAGTGTATACCAAACAGTAGGGGCCCCAGCACTAACCCCTGTGGCACCCAGCTGGTAACAGGTCTGCTGGTTGATGTGGAGTCACCCACTTTAATAGTGTATGTCTGGTTTGTGAGCCAGTTCGCAACCCATCTTACAATGAAGGGGTTTACATTCAGCTTGCTAAGTTTATCGGTAATGCCTGAATGTGGGATTGTGTCAAAACCCTTTGCCAAGTCAAGATATGCTGTGTTCACAGATTTGCCCTTATTAATGTCTTTGGTCACACTTGAAATCCACCAGATTTAACAGGCAGGGTCTGCCCTTCTCAAAGCTGAATTGGGTAGGATCCAGGGTTTGGAGGTCACCTATGTCTTTATTTATGAAGTCCATAATGATACATTCCATGACCTTACAGATGAGGCTGGTCAGGCTTATAGGTCTATAATTCTCCTGGTCTGTTGCTAGGCCACCCTTGTGAAGGGGAATAACTGTAGCTGTTCTCCATTCCACAGGAACAAAGCTTGTGGTTAGGCTATGATTGAAAAGGCTACTTAGTGATGATGCTAGTTCGTGTTTTAGCCTGTTTAGAAGACAGCCTGGGATGTTGTCTGGTCTTATAGAGGTCACGTTCTTTGCCTTGGACAGGGCTTTTAGGACCTGCTCTTCAGGTATGTAAGGTGGGGGGAGTTTGGGGAGGGGGTTATTTTAAGTTTGGAATGGATAAGGGAGTGAAAATTTTGCCAAACATATCCGCTAGTATATTTGCTGTCTCTGTGGGGTCAATATGTGCGTGATACTGTTGGCCACCAGTTCTGCACATTCTTGCATCCTACCTTTTAGGTCACATAATAACTGTAAAAGACCTTCAAGTTTTCTTTGGCAGTACTTGCTAAGTTTCTGTCAAAGGAGTTCTTGAAAGATTTGACAAGTTGTCTTATTTGCCTGTTATGGCTGAGGAGGGTGCTTTTCCATTGTTGGGTTCTTGTCTTTGTTTTCTTGGACAGCAATTTTTTGTGTTTATTATAGAGTTTGTTGATGCTTGAAGTACATCATGGCAGCTTGATTTTACTTGGGGCTCTGGCTTTGATTCTATCTAATATGTCATAATGTCTATCTAATACATGATAATAACATCATTTGTCTGTCACAGAACTAGGAAAGTGATGCAACTTAAATGAAACTGATTAATTTGTTTGTTGCCACATAACAGACTGACATTTATTATTTTATTTAAGTAATATTATACTGTTAAGAATTAGTAATCAGTCCTATAACCCCCTTAGTAGATATTTGAATGGAATATGATATTACATAGAAGCCATGCAGCTCTGTTTCCAGTGTGTATATATATATATATATATATATATATATATATATATATATATATATATATATATATATATATAAAGAGAGAGAAATTAATGATACTATTTTTCATATATCTGAAGCTTTTTTCTGAAAAATTGATATGTATTCTGGTACTACATTATAGGTTCATAGATTAGTACTAGGCTAACTGCCCTTGCAAGCCATTTTAAGCCTAGCCAGTTATCCCCTGTGAGATTCAAACCCTGTACCTTGTGTTTGTAAGGCAAACACCTTCACCATTAGGCCACCCTCCCAACCTTAAAATTTGATTATTATTATTATTATTATTATTATTATTATTATTATTATTATTATTATTATTATTATTATTATTATTATCACATTCAGTACCCCCTTTCATAACATTGTCTTTATTATTTAGAATGATTGCATAGGGGGGTTCTGCTTTCATTTTATGCACCAGAAGATTTAGTTAGAATGTATAATACCATACTTGATTATTGTTAGGTATATGAGAATAGAAATGAAGGAAATTAATTGCATATATTTTCCGATGAACAAAGTTAAATTCTTCATGGTCACTAGTTCACATTATCTTTACAATAAAGGATGAAATGGGAATATTACCTTTGCAAATTGTGGTTAAATTATTTTGTTCTCAGTTCAAATTCTTTTGGTGTATATTAATAGCCCAATGTATGCATTGTTCGAAAATATTAGCCTGATATGTGATATTAGAGGGTATTTATTACAGGTAAACTATTATTTACGTGTACTACATACTTTCTTAAATCATCAGCTGTATACAAATACTAGATTCTGCATTATTCAAGTTGAAAGATAGATAGCTTTGTATATTCTAGGATATCATTTTATTCAACCTTATGAAATGTTATTTTTAGTAAATGAAGCTAGTATGTATGCTTAGGTGTTTGATTATTTCAGATGAAATATGTTTTTTATCTGACAAGTGTTCCATTCCCCTTCCATTTTATCTAGTTTTCCCATTCCTGTTTTCCACTGTCTTGGCTGCATTAAAAGCAAATAAAGTATTTAAAACGAGTAATACTCTGGAACTTTTTTATAGGTTCATAGCTTCATAGGTTGGTACTAGGCTATCGGCCCTAGGGCCTATACAAGCCTAGCCATAACAATTCTCTGGATATTTCTTCCCACAATATTTACTTTCTTGGACCCCTGTCTAGCAGGGCAACTGACGTGATACCCGGGGGTGAATTTCCTATCTCCCATCCAGTCATCAAGATTCCTTTTGAAGAGAGCCAAGGAGGCGCTCTGCTTGACATGTATGGACAGTCTGTTCCAGAGTATGGAGAGTCTCTGGGTCAGGAACCTATCCCTCCAGCATGTTTTGTTCATTGTGACGACAAGGTTTAGATCCCCTGGAGTGTGTGGCTCTGAGGGATTGGGATTTCTTTAAGTGGAGCATGTCCAACAGCTCAGGGTTTGACATGGCCTTGTATGTTAAGCAGAGATCGCCTCTGAGTAGACGATATGCCACAGAGTATAGCTGGAATTTTTTTTAGACAGTCAGCATAGGGCATCTGCTTTAGGCCTGTGATTCTTTTAGTGAGGTATTTCTGCAGCCTCTCCAGCTGTTGCAGATGTCTTGTGCAATACATACCAAATGGGGCATTGTACTCTATAATGGGTCTAATGAGGGATGAGTACAGTGGGACAATGACCTCCTTTTTTCTGGATGAAAAGCCCTTAGTGATGAGGTGTGCCACATAGAAGGATTTCACGACTGTTGTGGTGATGTGGTTATCGAAAGTGAGACCACTGTCCACCTGTGTCCCTAGGTCTCTCATCACACTTTCGGTGTTTAGTGCACTGCCACCTATGTGGTAATTCATGGGTACATGTTTTTTCCCCAAAGGGGATAACTATTTATTTCGTGGCATTAAGCTTGAGCCCATGGTTCTGGCAGCAAGCATCTGTTTCTGTAAGGCCCCTTTGTAGAATATCCACATCATTTGGAGATTCAATAATGTGTCCCAGTTTGCAGTCATCTGCAAACTTTGTTAGCCTGAGTCCCTTAGTGTTGGCCTGTACTTCAGAGAAGTAGATGCCAAATAAGAGTGGTCCCAGGACTGAACCCTGAGGTACTCCACTTGTCACTTGTTGGAGCTGGATTTGGAGTCTGCTACTTTTACAGTCTGGGTTCTGTCAGTAAGCCAGTTGGCAACCCATAAAGTGACATAGGGATTTATGCCCAGCTTAGTAAGTTTATCTATGATTCCAGAGTGGGGGATGGTGTTGAACACCTTGGCGAGGTCCAAATAGGCTGCGTAGACCGCCTTACCCTCATCCACAGCTCTAGAGACTGATTCAAAGAAGTCAATCAGGTTCAGGAGACAAGATCGTCCCTTCACTAACCCAAACTGGGTGGGGTCCAGTGTTTGAAGGTTGCCAATGCCTTTGTTTATAAGTTCCATGATAATGTGTTCCATGCCCTTGCATATCAGGTTTGTCAGACTGATGGGACGGTAGTTCCCAGCATCCAATGTGGATCCCCCCTTGTGGAGTGGATAACTGTAGCTGTGCTCCACTCAGTGGGCATGAAGCCTGAGGTGAGGCTGTGATTGAACATGACACTTAGGTGAGGTGCCAGTTCATTTTGTAGTTCATGTAGTACACAGCCTGGGATGTCATCTGGTCCCATGGATGCTGTATTCTTAGCTTTGGAGAGTACGGTTTCTACCTTTGTGGCCGTGATTACTGCAATTTGGAAATCTTTTGGTATTGAGATGGGCCCTTTAGGGGGTGAGAGGGGGGTGAAGTTGGCACTAAATCAATCTGCCAGGATATTGGCAATATCCTTGGGATCAGTATATTTAATGCCATTCTCTTGTAGCTCAGAGCAGGTCTGAGCATTGCCATTTAGATTCTTGACATAACTATAGAATGCCTTGTGGTTGTCTTTGGAATCTTTGGCAATTTTATTTTCGTAACTAACTTTGGAGGATTTTATGAGGGATCTCAGCTTCTTACTGAGGCTGGTAAGGGAGTTTTTTTTGCATCCTGGGATTTTCCTCTTTTCTGCAACAGTTTCTTTCTTCTGTTGTATAGTTTGTTTATGGCAGGGGACCACCAGATTGGCTTCCTTTTTTTGGAGGAAAGCGTCTTGGTTCTATTTGGGATGGCACAATTCATGCACGAGAGGATGTGCTCGTACAGTGCCTTAGTGTAGGATTCAGCAATCAAACTTTCAGTTCCCATCTGCATGGGTGTCATGAAGTTTGTCACTTCCGACTTGAATAGCACGAAGTTGGCTTTGGAGAAGTTTTTTATGTAGGTTTCCTTACTGGGGGGTGGGGGTGGGATATGGATATCAAGAGTGATTAGCTTATGGTCAGATCTGACCAGTGAGGGGGTGATCACTGGTGTGGAGCATCTATCTCCCATGTTGGTAATGACCAGGTCTAGGATATTGGAGCCCCTGGTGGATTATTAATTATTAATGGATTAGTTGATCCAGGGCATTGGAATTTATGAATTCCAAAAAACGTTGGGAAAAGGTGTTGGTACCCGAGTAGTTTTCCCAGTTAATGGCAGGGTAGTTGAAATCACCCAGTATTAGGGTGTTTAGTTGTATCTTAATATTTTCCAGTATGTTTAGATAGGTGTAGTGAGAATCTTGGGACATGGTGGGGGATCTGTAGCAAGCTACAGTTTGGATTGCAGTCTTACCTAATGTTAGTTGCACCTGGAGAATTTCAAATGCATTGTGTTGGGCAACTGGCCTGGAGGTGTGAATATCCTTGGTGAATATGGGCACTACTCCACCTTTAGTGTTTCGGTCTTGGTTTGGTGGCCGAAAAGCGTGGTAAGAGTTGTAGCCTGGTATTGCAGGGGTGTTCTCTGGAGCCTTGAACCAGGTCTCACTTACTGCACAGATATCTATGTTCTCCATTTTTAGGAGTGCCTCGAGAGAGAGTGCATTTTGAAGTTTAGACTTTAGCATTGAGTAGCATTACCTTCAGATTTTGCATGCTTGTATTGTTATAATGGTGTTTTTTTCCTTTGAACCTTGCCTAAAAAAGGCATTATAGGGGTGGCAAGAGCTTTAGCCAGTAACCTGAATCCCAGGGGAGACAAGTGCAGACCATCTCTGGCAAAGCATTGTGGTTTGTCGATCATGTCGTCCCAGGCAGACAGATACTGGATCCCCTTTGAACAACACCAGAAGCTTAGCCAATTGTTGAAGTCAATCATTTTGTCCTTATACTGTGGTATCATTCTCTGGGCGAAGGCAGGATGCTACTCAGGGCTAGGGTCATACCTGCTTGGGCCACATGATCCGAGAGCTTTTCCATGTCCTTTTTCATGTAGTCCAGGGAAGTTCGTCTCAAGTCATTCACTCCAACATGGACAATGACAGAGTCGTATTCGTACTTGTTGTGGAGTGACTTGAGTGCATGCGTTATGTGGCGGATCCTGGCACCCAACAGGCAGCTGACTGTAATTTTCTCCTTGTTCAGCCTGGTGAGTGGGACATCAGTGTATCCTGACTATAGAGTCACCTATGACTAAAGTGTTGGGTATGTTGTCTTGCCTTAGGGGCTGTTGTTGGGTGGCACACTGGTGTTGTGAGCTATATGTCACTTTGGTTGTGACTGGTGTTTGTTTGCATTTCAGCTTCAGAGGTCCTTGTTGCTTGGGCAGGTTAATTATAAGGGCCTCCGCATATGTGAGTTTAGTGTTGCTATGTGTGGGAGTTGATGGTGTGGGTTTTGAAGGGCTATGTGTTGCTTGAGGTGTAGTGCAGGTGTTAACCCCTTCTCCTCTTGACTGTCTAGCACAATCTTGGCTGGAGAGAGCTTTGCTTCCAGTTTGGCTATGTAAGTGCATCTCTCGCAGGTTGTAGTGTTGGGTGGTAGGAGGAGAGGTTTGTCTGTGTACATGAGGCAGTTGCTGCATTGCCCCAGTATGCCCAGATTCACCAGATGGACAGGAGAAACCACCAGAAGCTGACCCTTGGACATGCCTGTTTAGGTGCTTTTTTGTAAAGTACAAGAGCTGTTTTCCCTTACCTTTGCAAGGTACTTTGCAATTATAGGCTGTTTAGTGCCTACGATTAATTTCTCCTTATTAACAAGGAGAGTAGAGTGCTTGTATCAGTTTAAGGCTTCCTAGTGCTTTCCAGCAGGTTCTAGAGCAAGTGCTAGTCACAGAGGTTTAGATTTTAGTGCTACTTCTGAGAAACCAGCTAGTTCTAAGGGAAAATTTGAACAGCAGACTTTCTGGCACCTGGAATAGTTTAACCGTAGTTCCGCGGTGCTGCACCATGCAAAAAATGCACAAACACACACGTTTTTAAGCCAGAAAGTTGAAAGGGATAGAAATCAGCCCAAAAAGGCTAATAAAATTACAATTTCAGAGCTGGAAACCACTCCTCTAGTGTTAGATAGGCAGTACAATGCTCACCACTCCCACTGGTAAGCAGTAGGACTTCCCTCTACCACAGCAAGGTCTGGATAGCTCTGAACACAGAAAATAAAGTCCTGTAACCAGCAAAGCCTGGGATCTGGACTATACTAGCTAGGAAAGGCAGGAAACGAGCAAACAAGATAGTATTTTATTGGGGGGGAGGGGTTGGGGTTTTTTTTTTGGTAAAAACAGGCTAAACAATGCAATAATACAGTAAATAAACACAGAAAAGGCTAACACACTTGAGTGTGTAGCCCTAAACAGTAAATGCAATTAAAACTCTACAAAATTAGCAATTTCAATTTAAAACTTTTTAAATGAAGCAAGGCAAGTGCACAACTGAAAAATGATTTAAGAGGCAGTAATACAGTAGAATACGTAGCTAGTCTACATATACAAAAAAGTCTATATATACAGAAAAACAGCTAAAACAACACTAAAACAATTCAGATGAAATGCAACCTAGAGCACTTGAGTTGTAGTAATATTAAGGCAAATACATTTTTAATAAATGCACTAAAATATAGTCTATATTTAGTAATATTCATGATTCTTCATTCAATTTGGAATGACTGTAGAAAACATGCAAAGGTAAAGTCCTTTGCTTCTAATATGCTTTTTCTACTCATAACACCTTTCTTGTCCTGTTATTAGTTTTCAGAGCAAGACTACTTAAACATGACTGACAGGGCTGCACTAATAGATTGTCTGGTTTGGTGTATTACATGATGTGGTGTTTCAAGTTTCTTGACTTTTCATTTATGTACCTTAATGGATAGCAGATCCCTTGATGTCTTGGTTTAGCAGTACTACCTCCACAGCCAAAACCATGCTGCATGCGTGATTTCAGTTATATAGATGAATTCCAGGCATTTCCCTACCTTTGCCTTCAAACTTTGATATTTGTTTCCAGTAAAGTAAGGAAGAACACCTCTTGGCTGTATGTGTTGTCATATCTAGTAAACTAAAGAACTTGCTGTTGGGGAAGGGCTGAATGGAGTACTAGTTGCCAAATATTCAGGTGTTGCCAGTCTCCTCTGACTAAATCATCATTGGCATTTGGGTCTGTGTGGTGAATGTTAAGTGAAATCTGGCAGTAGATCCTCTTAATCTCCTCTAAGTCTAAATGAAACACATTCCCCAAGTCTCCAGATAAGACCCACTGCTGTATTCCAACTTACTTCACTATGCTATTCAGTTTTGTGACCTTACAGTGCATCTGCATTCTGTGCACTGCTGAACTGTCTTGTGTAGACTAGTTCAGCAGCGGGTCATACTGCCTTCTGGCCCAGTGTAATCATGTTAAGGGGTTGTGATTTGTGACCACTGTGAACTTTCTGACATGCATTTGAGCTTGTAGGTATTGCAGGACCCATGTAGATTCAAGGCATTCTTTTTAAATTGACATTTTATGAAATTTGTTTCACCTGTAGCCAGTGGCTTAGGTAAACCATTAGATGATCTAGTCCTCGAAGAGTTACCAGGATGGGCATTGCGACCATAATCTGAAGCATGTTCAAGTACCACTGATTCCTGATTGTAGTCATTGTTGGTCACTGCACTCGTTTAATCTTATGTATTCTTTATCTTCAAGAAATACTGTTTTCTTGATGGAGTCCAAACTACTGACTCTGATTATGATTTTTTTTTCTCTTTAGGTATGTGAGAGGAGTAGCATTTAAGTATATTTGAGAATAAATGATTTGTAATATTCTGTGGTCCTGAGAAACTGCCTCACCTGTATTTTAGTTATAGAGGTAGGCTATGTTTGGATAAATTCTTCTTTGACAAGGTCTGGTCTGGACATATACTTCTGCTACCTACCTGTTGTCCAAAGCATGAAACCCATGTCAATTCTAACTGGTATTTCCTAGTCTTCATCTTAAAACCTGACCCTTATCCCATCCATAAAACTGTGTATAGGTGCTTGTCATATGAGCTGTATGTTGAGATATGCATATAGATACAAACATGAGCAGCACCTCTTAGCATATTAATATCTAACCTCTTTAAATTGTCTGCTCCTTTCTTTACTCAAAAAGCATTTTGCTGAACTTGTTCAACATATAAGGGAGTAACACAGGCTCACTACTTCTTTCCATTTGAGGTTAAGGCACTTGGCAGCAACAGTTAATTAAGCCATCAGTGGTCAGGCACTGTGACCAACTCACCAACTCTAGTGACTCATCTGCCCTAGTTATGAGGTAATCACCTGACTCTGTCTGACTATTTAATTTTCTGTGGCCTACAAAAAGTATGTTGCTCCCATTCTTTTTAGGAAACAACATCTCAGGTAAGACACAGGAACAGCGTTTCTCCTGGATTGCCCTCTTGAATACTTCATATAGCTCTTCCTGTAAAGTTTGCCTAATCTTTTCAGGGTCCCTGTATGAAACCAGTTTTATTCACCAATGAGTCTATGTCCTGGAAGAGATAGTTTAGTACAGAGTGGTGAGGCTAGAATCTGATAACAAACTTGAGCGTATAGTCTTCAGTTTGATTCCCTTAACTTTCACTTGCAAAACTGTATGACCCTAAGCAAATCACAGGTACTTCTGTATTATACGATCTAATGTCCTTTTCATTATTCCTCAACAAACAGATTGTGGATCTGATGCTCAGAACTGACTTGGATGCATACTTCAGAATTTGGATCCAACTCTCGAATGCCTCTGTCTAACCATAATGCCATAGTCCATCCTCAATACCTAAGATCTCTTTTGCCTGTTTCTTTCTCAGCATTTTTTTTCAAGTTTTTTTTGTAAGTTAAATTTTAACTCTCTTATTTAGTTTTTCCTTTTTCGCTTTCCTATAAACATTCCCCTTAGTCTGTTTTTTTCTGCATCAGGACTTTCTATATTATTTTCTTATAGTATTTTCCTAGTTTTACCATCGCTGTTTCTCTTTCTGTACTTCTTCTGTCCCTCCTACACTTTTTAATAAGGTAATTCTTACTTAACATTGTTGGTACTGTTTTTTTTTTTGTAAAATAATAAAAGTAACCTTCTTCTTCTTATATTTCCTCTTATCTTATTTTTCCCTTGTACTGTCATGGCTGACAAGATTTAAAAAATGCAATTCTTGTGGGCACAAAATCCCTAACTTGGATGCCCACAAGGAGTTTGTATATGAGGAGCAGTTCATTTAAACACAAACTGCTCAATATATGCAGTGTTCAATATGATTGTTTTAGCTGACAGATACAGTAAACTTATCCTTAATGTTTTACTTCCTCCCTCAACTACATATTCTTCAGAGGGTCAAACCCCCATTAGGACCACTAAAGCTCCTTCAGAGCATAGGAACCATTCACCAGTAAAGTCTCCAAGGAATTCTTTGGACCCACCTCCTAAAGTTGCAAAACTATTGTAGCCATCTTCTTTAGACATGAAAACATGCAGGCAACCATCAGATCCAATTATATCAGGAAGCCCTACAACTCAGATTCTGAATCCCAACCCATCATATCTGAGGCCTAGTATATCATACAGTCCTAGAGCTTATTATCCCAAGTTTCTTTTGGATCTGCTCTCCCCTATATATATATATATATATATATTGAGAGAGAGATACATGTATGAATGTGTATTTTACGCACACATACATGTGTGTGTGTGTGTGTGTGTGTGTGTGTGTGTGTGTGTGTGTGTGTGTGTGTGTGTGTATATATATATATATATATATATATTTGTAAAATACATACTGTTCATTGATAAGTCAACATGTTGAAAAGAAAAAAAGCTAGTACAGCTATGTGATGTCCCCACTTAGGTCCAGTAATCAAAGAGAACAAATCCTCACCACTGGCAGTGGAGAGGGATGTTCACCTGGAACTAAGATGAGTACACCCAGTATTTCCAGATGCAGCTCTCTGCATCAAGCACAATTTCCCTTAAAGCACACAGGGCACACACTCAGTCCTGGGTCTGGATTTCTCTGTCTTCCTCCTGATCACCAATAAGACTTCCCACTAGCACAGCTATAGAGTTAAGACTTCAGCCAAGTGTCCAAGCCAAGTTCTCCAACACCCTCTCTGTGAAACCAGTGCTTCTTGTCCCTGCTCCAATCAGCTGATACACACAGTTTTTGAGATTTGATTTTCGCAAACACACACACACACACACACACACACACACACACACACACACACACACCTGGGAAAGAGGCTGGCACAGATTTACTAGGTATGCGCCCTTCTGCCCAGACTATAAGGTAGCTACACCACCACCAGACACTCCAAAGCCAGCTACTCTAAGTCTTTTGCAAGGGTACCCAATTATACTGAGTGAAATTAATATTAATACAAATGGTAGTTTGACCAACAGCAAGGCTTTCAGGAATGGCTAGAGCTGTCACCAAAAATATATACAACTACTCTCAGAGATTAAAATATACTCTAAAAGACCAGCCACAATGAAAATTTTAAATATATTTAATAAAAAATAAGAAAAAAAAATGTGAAATACTAAATATCTGTTTATAGTAAACACCAGAGTTTCAGTCACAGGAAATATTAAAGTAACACAGATGAACAGATTCACACAGATACAGAAAAACAGCACTTAACTAATCTCACTATATTTTCCTGACTAATCTTAAGAATTACTATTCCCTGGTTCACTTACTAGAGCAATGCAAGATGAAGTAGGTGAGGGGTCCTTCTCTGTCAGGTTCCAAAAACAGACTGCCATGAGACTTCAGTCTCATCTAGTATTAACATAATTTTTGTCCTAGATTACAGAATGACATCACATACATGTGGTCATCTGACTTCTGTTTCCCATGCTACCCCCATTGCTAGAAACTGCCATGATTTAGCACATGTGTGTCAATAATACGCACACATAGAGTTTTGCTCAGATCTTTTGCAGCTTCTGGAAGTCATGAAACAATTTCAAGCCTCCAGCCTTCCAGAGTAGCAGTCAGTTCACCCCAAAGACAATACAGAAAGCTTCTTAGTACAGACTTTTCGTTTCTGGCTGCACTGAGAACTGTAAGATATAATCTTTATGTCCTAGGCCCAGTAATTTAATTTCAGAATATTTTCAAAATTAGGTGGATTGAGATTAACCTCTTCTCTTTCAGTATCCTCTGTTAGAACATATAGGTTCATAGGTAGGTACTAGGCTATCGACCCTGGGGCCTATATAAGCCTAGCCAAAAAGGTTCCCAGGCTTTCACCACCCAAGAAAATTATTTTCCTGTGCCCCTGTGAAGCACTGCCGCAGAAGTGATCCCCGGGGAGAATTTTCTATTTCCCATCCAGCCGTCAAGGTTTTTCTTAAAGAGAGCCAATGAGGAGCTTTGCTTGACATGAATGGGTAGTTTGTTCCAGACTATGTTAAGTCTCTGGTACAGGAATCTATCCCTCCAGCATGTACTGTTTATTGTGGTGACAAGGTTTAGGTCACTGGAGCATGTAAACTGTTACAGTAATGCATGTATATTTCTTTTTCTGTCTGACAGAACACACTATTTGTACATTTTTATCACAAACAGCTTTACAAATACATTTTTCAACACAAACATCTGTACAAATTAGTTTGATATACAAATGACATATAATTCTTTACAAAATTCCAGCTAGCTGTGCTGGCATATGTTACATATCCATTGCCCTACTTCTCCTGGCATAGCTAGCAATACCTTACATCATCACACAGCTGATTGTAAGTCATGTTATCACCCATATTGGCTTTTTTTCTGTGCTATATTGCTGTGCAGGTGGGATTGGGGAACTTGTCCTTTACCCACAGTAATGCAGTCTTAGTGTGTTGGTATATATGATTAGTAGAAGGATGTAGGAAGTACTGGGGGCTTGCTGTTGTCGATTGGCAGGAGATCAACAGGCTGTGATTGATCACTTGCCATTCAATATGCTGAGTATTTGAAAGTATGACATTCATATATATATATATATATATATATATATATATATATATGTATTTGTGGGTCTACTTTGAAATCCCGATGCCCATTATGATCGATGGTCATATACCCGAGATGAAAATAGCGAAACCTGAAAAACCCGAGCGTCGACTTTTTCCCAGGGTAATTAAACAGGTGCCCAACATGTCCTTTTCTCTACTGTAGTGCTATCCTGGAGTTGGTGTATATATATATATATATATATATATATATATATATATATATATATAGTTGGGGTGTGAGGTCTCAGCCCCCCCCACATTGGGGTGTAAGGAGGACCGTAGCCCCCCACACCTAGGTGGGTTTTACTTACTTCTACATGAGTTTTGTTTCTATTTGGGCAAGTGTTTACTTACCCTGGGAAAAAGTTGACATTCAGGTTTTTTAAGTTTCACTATTTTTGTCTCAGGTATATGACCAATGATAATATGGGTGTCAGGATTTCAAAGTAGACCCTTGTATATGTATGTATGTGTATATATGTATATATATATGTATATATATATATATATATATATATATATATATATATATATATATATATATATATATATATATATATGTTGTTGTCTTTCGGCTTTTCCCGATTAGGGGTCGCCACAGTGGAACTCCGGTCTGCTATTGATTGGCAGTAGATTTTTTTCACAAATGCTGAGGTGCCAGCTTGGCGTTCAACCTTCAACGAAGGCATGCCCATTTACGCATGTCTTTCGAACGCCCACCCAACCGCGGGGAGGACATGCAGACTCCACACAGAAGGCACTCCCTGCACTCCAGCCGAGAATTAAATGGGAGAACCTCTTGCTGTGAGGTAACAACGCTACTGCTTCACCACCGTGGAAGTCATATATATATATATATATATATATATATATATATGTGTGTATGTATATATAAAGCTACCACAAAAACAGGTGCAGATGCCCAAATAGGGTGCTGTGTTAAAGAACCACAAAATCTAGAACAGCACTCCAGGTAACCCCCTGTGGAACCAGAATGGCTAGATTGGTGTAAAAAATAAACCCACCACGAAAAATACAGAAAAATGCTTCTTTACTTAAGTTCTTTGCTTCGGTTCAGTGCAATAAAGTAATCAGCTCACAACACTATACTGCACTGATGATGCTAGAGGACGAAACCGGTATGCTGCTATAGCCTACGGCTGAGAGCTCTGAGCTGTGAGCTCTTAGCTGTTGGGTGCTGTTTACTTTATTGCACTGAATTGAAGCAAAGAACTTAAGTAAGGAAGCATTGTTCTGCATTTTTCATGGTGGATTTATTTTGTGCAACATCTATCTAGCCATTCTGGTTCCACAGAGGGTTGCTTGGAGTGCCGTTCTGGATTTTGTGGCTCTTTAACATAGCACCCTATTTGGATCTGTGCACCTGTTTTTGTGATCGTTTTTTACCTAGCTATTCTGGTTCCACAGACGGTTGCTTGGAGTGCCATTCTGGATTTTGTGGTATATATATATATATATATATATATATATATATATATATATATATATATATATATATATAATTGACATGCAAAGCATTGATGCATATTATGTTGATTTCTGCATACTGAAACCTACAAATATTAGAGAAAAAATCGCCAAAACTTAACCAATTGAAGAAGGAAAATAAATGCTTTTGTAATCAATCAACTAAAAAAAATGCTAACAGTAAATCCAAATGTAATTTATCAGAATAGAAATACTGATATTGTTAGGGGAAAGTTTTTTTTTTAAGGTAGTGTGTAGTGATAGGGTTAGGGAGTACTCTATTCGATGGCAGGAAAGCTCTGAAGGGCTTCACTTCCAAACCTGAGTTTTAGTCAACTCATCTTGAGCTGACTACTGATTTGGGCATGTAGAAGGTGTCCCAAAAGCTTTGAAAGCTGAATGGCTGTTGAATCCTTGGTGGGATTCAACCCATATAGCTAAGGCTACTGCAGCAGTGATCATTCATACATCTAATGTTATGGTAAGTTTACTTAAATGACTGTACTTTTTGTAAACTGCATGTCAACAATGGGACAGGCTCTGATTTTTTAGGAAAAACACATAATTTCTTGTGTGCTAAAGTCTGGTCAGGTGCATTTGCATTCCATAATGATTTTTTCACCTGTCTTGGGTATAGGAGAATTAGCACAGTCAAAGTTGATTGAATTGCATAGCTGGAGAGTTATTAAGTAGTATGTATTAGAATATATCTAATAATTGAAGTTATACTATATGCACCTTTGTGAGCTCTATCATCTTGAAATATATAGTAACCGAATTATTAAAGATTTATAGTTTTGAGCTGTGTTTCTGTACATCTGGCTAATTTAAAAGATCCGTGCAAGAACTTAGGGTTGTTTCATCCATCTAGGGAAATGTTTCAACTAATGTTATTCTTACTTTTAGTTATGATTATACCTTTTGTGCAGTATGGATCTTTAAATTGGTCTAACTATGTTTTACTATGTGTGATAAGTTGTTATTTATGCATTATTGATGTTGTCCAGCCACATTTACTGGAGAAGACATGATTTCCTGATGGAACTGGTCTAATATGGTTGTGTGATTCTGTTTATTAGTTTGTATTAGTATATGGTGAAGACTGTGTTTTTTTTTTTGTTTGTTTTGTTTTTGAACTTTGTTGCCTTGCACATCCTACAGTGCTTTTGTGCAGTCTTTGTGCGAGGAACATCAGTGATCCACACAGGTAATCAGAATCTAAATAAGTAAGTTATGTCACTAAGTAATTTCCTCATCCTGAAGAAAGAAAAAACAGTAGGGACCTGTCTTGGAGCTTTCAAATCTCAACACGTTTATAAAAGCAAATCCATGTTGGACGTTAATTTTAACTCTGCAGTAAAAGATACCTGTCTTCCCATCACAAACTAGATTTGGCATCCCACAGGACTTTTCTGAAGTTCAGGGTGGACCATTTTCATTTTCAGTTAACTGTCTTGTTATTTGGCCTTTCTACTGCATCCAGAATTTTATGAACTTTTGAACACCTTAAGCGGCCATGGTGGTGCAGCGGTTAGCGTGCGTTTATATCACATTATTGAAAAATGAAAATCGCGAATGCTATTTCATCTTCCCCAAAACATCTAAACATGAAAATATCGAACATTCAGAACAGCAAATGTTTTCCCATGGAAAAAATTTGCTGCTCCGAAACACATAAACACAACACAAGCACATCAAACAAACAGCAACCACACACATACACTTAAATTCCTACATCTAATGCTACACTAAAGTAAGCATACACTACTATCTAGCTACTTATCTTAACCCAAACCCTAACCCTAAGGTCCGTCACTATCACACACTCACCTAACCCATGCCTTAACCCTAACTCACTTAAACCGCCCCTAACCCTAAAGTCTGTCACTATCACACACACGCCTAACCCGCTCCCTAACCCTAACTCACTTAACCCACCCCTAACCCTAACGTTCAAACTATCGCACACTTACCTGAACCCAACCCGTAACTTTCCACCACAGTGCTAAGAATAGTTAAGTCACAGAAATGGCTAACCAAATTCTTTCCCGAGGAAAGAATTCGCTGTTCTGCAGCTTCGCTATTATTAGCATTCGCTGAATAGTGTTCAGTATCACAACATTCGAAGTTTTAATACTTCGATGTTCTGATATAGACCCATTAGCATTGCCACCTCACAGCAAGAGGTTCTCCGGTTCGATCCTCGGCTGGGGTGCCGTCTGTGCGGAGTCTGCATGTCTTCCTTGTGGTCGCGTGGGTTTCCTCTGGGTGCTCCAGTTTCCTCCCACATCCCAAAGACATGCTGTAGGTAGATTGGATACTCTAAACTGACCCTAGGCATGAGTGCATGCGTATGTGTGCCTTCTGTGGAAGTTTGGGTGCTGGGCTGGCAACTCAACAGCGTAAAACTCCACTGCCGATCATGAGTGGACAGGTGATCCACTGTGGCTACCCCTAACCAGGAAAAGCCGAAAGAAGAAGAAGAAACTGAAGGCGGTTCTAACTTGTTCTTATCCTTATCATTTTTCTGTTCTTTCTCACACTCATTTCCCAAACATGTCATCCTATACCACATCTCATAGACCACTTTATATCATATGATATGTTAAGCAGTTTCACATTTTCACTGAATTGTGGAAGAATAAACACCTATGGAACCACAGAGAGTCACACAGACACTAATCTGAAGATAATATCCAGCAGTTTTGTATTTAACAACCGTATCACCAATATTACTTTTTGGTGACATCTAACTTAACTCAGGCCCCTTGCAAACACTATATAATGATTTCACTACTTCTCCTAACAATTATTGTTACCATCATACAAATGCAAGATCCACATCAGAATCCAGCACCCACAAATAATTCTGCCAAATTTAGTATAGCTTGTCTGTACCTTAACAACAGAAACAACAAATATACCAATCTAGAAGCGTGGATCTTACCAATCCTCTGTCCTAACAATTACTGAGACATGAAAGAATGATGAATTATTTGTCTCAGACTACATACGACAAAATATTCCAGTTTCTTTGATAACAGACCAGGTCAACACACAGGTAGAAGTATATCATTAAATAAAAGTGATACTCAACTTCATACTGTGCCAAAATGTTTGGTCATCCAAATCACATTAAGTTATGCCCTGAAATTTTAGCTGGTTGTACTATATGTACTTTTTCTATTATCTAAACATCAAACTGAGTCCATCCGTCTGCAACCCCATTTCTGCACATGGAGTCTGGGTGTCACTTCAGCAGTGGCAGTAATCTAGAGCCACGGTTTACACTGCCAGGTGGCTAGCCTTAATTTGTTCCACATAATCACCAAGGCAGTGGAAACAGTTTTTCAATGACTTCAACAGTAACTGGTTAGGAAATTCAGTAACCTAGCTGACTAGTTTACTTACATGCAGTAACCTAAAATTACTTGTCGGGCCGCCTACAAGGACCTAACTATAATCAAAATCATCCACCCTACTTGACATACTTACTACTAACTTACCAGAAAAATCCGAGGGACTACTGCCCCAGTCTGTTCTCATTGTCCTTCGAAACACTAAAACCTTCTCCTATCATAAAACAAATTCATTCTAACTTTGATTCTGAAAAAGATACCTTTCACATGGGATTAGAGTTCATGAAATGAGAACACATGTACTCTGACAACAGTACCATCACTGCGAAAGGTACATTTTATATTCTATATTCTGCTAGAACCCATTCTAAATGTATTATTTGCCCTAAGACTTAAAGTAAAAGGACATCCTACCCTTGGGTTACCCAAAAGATCAAACCAAATGTTACGCAGAGCATGAGCTTATGAATCATATAAAACTGAACCCTTAAATGAAGAAAAGAAAGCAAACTATCAATAAGTAAAAATAGAAAAGAAAACACTAGAATTCTGATAATTTCAGTAAAAGCCACTTTCATAAAAATAACCAAAAAGTGCTGAAAAGTCTGCAATACTGAGAACATTGAATTTTCAAACCAGAATTCATCTCCTACTTTATTTGACTCTGCCCCTCCACTTAATTTCCAAACCAGAACTCATCTTCTGCCTTACTTGAACCTTTTACTCCTTCTGCAAAACAGATTGAAAAGAAGAGCCTTAGGTAGCCAGTTAATATTTGACTTAGATCTGTTTTAGAGGAAAAAGTCTCTCCGGTTAATGACTGTGTCCACAGTTCTGAAGATAAAATTAATTCAAACCCTTCAGACTGCAGACAATGTTTAGACTCTTATTCAGGTTGAGACAAACCTCTCTCCCAGTGAATAGAATAATGAAGGTAATAACGTTAATAGAAAAACTTACAATAATCTACAATCAAAACACTTGTCAAGGGATAAAATCTTGAATGAGGTTCTACTGTTAACTGACTATGTTTAATATAATAAGGAGAAAATTAAGTGATGTAAACTAAGGGCCACTATTTCATCATTGCCTGGACTTAAATTAGTGGATACGTCACCTCTCATAACAAAGCTTTTCAAGGCTGGCTACTATAACAAACAGTTCATCATTCTCAGTGGAATTAATGACCTAGTGCTCAACCCTGTAAATCATGTGAAGAATCTTATCTTGGAGATACTAGTAATTCCTGAAGCTAATTAAATATAAATATTACTTAGTGAAATTATTCCTTTCGTATGATGGAACCTTTGTCGGTAAACAAATGTATTTTTGTTTAACACCTGGTTGTGCAAGCTTAAAATCGGTAACAAACTGAGAAGACTTTATGTATTATAACTATATGATGTTCTCTAGAGATAACCTCCTCTAAAGTTGCTATGGAGCAGAATTTGTCACTAGTAAAATCAAGATATTGTTAACTGTTTTTTAACAAAAGGTACTTTAACCATCATCAGTAGAATCTAATTACATTATGAATACATATTTTAGCAACACTCCTATTTTAGGTAACAGATATAATGAACTGAATAGTTTAATAAATGTAGATAATGTATCCATACTAGGAATCTTTGAAGCTTTGGACTCTACCAATTAAATGTTTCCAGGACACCCAAAATGTGAGAGCTTAAGGCCTAACAACATGAGTGGAGAAGTTATTTTGTTAATTGATAAATCTTTATCTTCCACACTTTTTTCTGCAAATAATCTTTTATAAACTCGTTGTTAATGTTATTGGATCTTGTGTAGGAGACACAATAAGAATAATTTTAACATATAGAAAAAACATCCACTGCCATTGCTACCCATTAGGAATACTTATCTAACTTGGTTTGATTCTTACCATGTATGCAAGTGATACTCTTTGATGACCTAAACTACCCTAAAGTGAACTGGTACAATTTTAGCTCCAGTTCTACTACTGAACAAACAAATATTCATACTGTAATTTCAGGGATATACAATATATAATAATGACCCAACCAAGGATAAGAACATTCTGGATGTAATTAACACAAGCTGTAAGGCATAATTAACAGTGTTCTGATATAGGTTCATAGGTTCATACTAGGCTATCTGCCCAAGGGCATTTATAAGCCTAGCCAGAGTTTTGTGGCTTTTGCCACCCCTTTAGTTTGGAGGATACTATGCCCGTTATTTTGCTGTGCCTTTGTCAAGCAGAGACACAGAGATAATCCCTGGGGTATATCTGCGATCTCCCATCCATTGGTCAAGATTTCTCTTGAACAAAGCCAGCAAGGTGCTCTGCCTCACATGTACCGGGATTTTGTTCCATAGCATAGGGAGTCTCTGGGTGATGAATCTGTCCCGCCAGCACGTCCTATTAATAACCGTGTCAAGGTTTAAGTCTCCCACCCTTGTAGTTCTGAGGGATCTAGATTTTTTGAGGTGAAGCATGTTCATCAATTCTGGGTTGGACATGGCCTTGTATGTCAGGCACAGGTCACCTCTGAGCAGATGGTAAGCGAATGAGTAGAGCTGAAGTTCCTTCAGTCGGGCAGCATAGGACATATTTTTGAGACCCTTTATCCTTTTGGTGAGGAACTTTTGGGGCCTTTCTAGTTGCTGCAGGTGTTGTGTCAGATACATTCCGAATGGGGCATTGTACTCAATCATTGGCCTGATGAGTGATGAGTACAGGGGGACGATGACTTCCCTTGATCTAGATGCAAATCCCTTCATGATCAGGTGGGAAATGTAGAAGGTCTTCCTAACTACTTTGGCAACGTGAGTATCAAATGAAAGGTTACTGTCAACCTGGGTACCCAGATCCCTGATAACCTCTTCTGTGCTTAGTGGGTTGCCGCCTATATGGTAGCTAGGGGTAACCTTGTTTTTCCCGAAGGGTATGACTATGCATTTTTTGGCGTTTAACTTTAGGCCATGGTTCTGGCACCAGTTTTCCGTTTCTATAAGACCCTTCTGAAGGATATCTGTGTCAGATGTGTTCTCAACTATGGCACCCAGTTTGCAGTCATCTGCAAATTTTGTCAGCCATAATCCTCCTGTGTTTGCTTGGACTTCTGAAAAGTAGATGCCGAACAGGAGAGGGCCCAGGACTGAGCCCTGTGGGACACCACTTGTGACAGGCTTTGAGTCTGACATGGCGCCAGCAACTCTGACCCTGTGGGTTCTGTCACTTAGCCAATTTGCAACCCATCTTGTGATGTATGGGTTTACATTTAAGCTGATGAGTTTTTCAATGATACCTGAGTGGGATATTGTGTCGAAAGCCTTTGCCAGGTCGAGGTAGGCTGTGTGGACTGCCTTTCCCTCATCAATGGCCTTGGTGACTGTTTCAAAAAAGTCCACCAGGTTTAAATGGCATGATCTGCCCTTGACAAAGACAAACTGGGTCGGATCCAAAGTCTGCAAGTCTCCTATGTCTTTATTTATGAGTTCCATTATGATCCTCTCCATAGCTTTGCAGATCAAGCTTGTCAAGCTGATGGGACGGTAATTTCCCGGGTCGGTGGAGGCACCTCCTTTGTGAAGTGGGACCACAGTTGCCGTACGCCACTCCTTAGGCACGTATCCTGAGGTGAGGCTAAGATTAAACAGCTGCCCTAGCTGCGGGTTTAATTCCTCATTGAGTTCGTGGAGCACACATCCGGGGACACCATCTGGTCCCATGGATGCTGTGTTTTTTGCCTTGGAGAGAGCAGTTCTCACCTGAGTGTTTGAGATGTTTGGGGGGCTATAATTCTCTGGTATAGATATCTCACCTTTTGGGGATGGGAGTTTGCACTGAACCTGTCAGCCAGTATGTTGGCAATGTCTGTAGGTTCAGTAATTTTTACATCATTTTGAACTAATTCTGAGCATATCTGGGAGTTTCCTCCCAGGTTTCTAACATAGCTAAAGAAGGCCTTATGATTGTCCTTTGAGTCCTTGGCAACTTTTCTCTCAAAATTTGCCTTGGATGATTTTATGAGAGATCTTAATTTTTTACTTATAATGATCAAGGGTGTTTCCCTTTTAAGGATTTTGCTCTATCTTGTAGTAGCTTCCTCATTTTGTTGTAGAGCTTGTTTATGGCTGGGGTCCACCAAACTGGACGCTTGCCTTTGGTACAACGGGTCTTTGTTTTGTTTGGGATTGCCTGATCCATGCAGTCCTGTAGGTGCTGGTAGAAGGCATTTGTAAGTGATTCAGCGGTTTGAGTAATGGTTTCCGCAGTCTCGGGGGCCATAAAAGAGACCACACTAGCCTTTAGAAGTGTGAAGTCAGCTTTTGAGAAGTTCTTCACTGTGGTCTTTTTTATCTCAGGTGGGGGGCGGGATGTGGACTTCCAGTGAGATTAGTTTATGGTCTGATCTCACCAGTGAAGGATATACTTCCGGTGTTGAACATTGTGACCCCATGTTCGTGATGATGAGATCTAGTATGTTATCTTCTCTTGTGGGAATGGTGATTAGTTGTTCCATGGCATTTGAGTTTATGAACTCTAGGAACCTTTGGGCTAGATTGTTGGGGCTAGAGTAGTGATCCCAGTCTATATTCGGGTAGTTGAAATCACCTAGTATGATGGTGTTTGGAGATACATTTATCCCCTCCAGTGTTTTCAGGAAAGCTATGTGAGGTTCCTGAGATTGAGAGGGTGGCCTGTAACATGCTACAAATTGCAGAGCAGTCTTGCCTATGGTTAGTTGCACCTGGATGGTCTCCGATGCATCGTGCGTTGCCACCAACCTTGAGGTGTGGGTGTTCTTGATGAATATAGACACCCCCCCTCCTTTCTTGGTGTTGTCCGGATTTTGGGGCCGGAACGCATGATAAGAGGTAAAGCCTGATAGTGCCGGGTGCTCTCGGGAGCCTTGAACCAGGTTTCAGTCACAGCACAGACATCGATGTTCTCCATACTGAGAAGGGCCTCGAGTGCGTGCATCTTGAGGTTGAGACTTCTGGCATTGAGCAGCATTACCCTTAGTTTTTTCCTTTTTGTGTTCTAGGGTGGTAGGTTTAGAATTTGAGCCTTGCCTAAAAAGGCACTATGGGGTGGCAAGAGCCTTTGCCAATATCCGAAGCCCAGGGTGACAGGTGCAAGCCGTCCCTTGCGAAGCAGCGTGGCTTGTCCAGCATGTCATCCCAGGCAGACAGACATTGGATCCCCTTTGAATGACACCAGAGTTTAAGCCAATTATTAAAGCTGATCATCTTGTCTCTGTATTGTGGCATCATTCTTGGTGAAGGTAGGATACTGCTCAAGGTCAGGGTCATACCTGCCTGGGCTACATAATCAGAGAGCTCCTCTATGTCTTTTTCATGTAGTCCAAGGAGGTACGTCTCAGGTCGTTCACACCAGCGTGGACAATGACAGAGTCGTACTTGTACCTGCTGTTGAGAGACCTGAGTGCTTGCGTTATGTGGCGGATTCTAGCGCCCGACAGGCAGCTTACTGTGACCTTTTCCTTGTTCAATCTGGTGAGCGGGACGTCAGTGTGTCTGACTATGGAGTCACCAATGACGAGTGTGTCTGGCATTGTGTTTGGCCTTAAGGGCTGTGACTGTTTGGCACACTGACTATGTGGTCTATGTGTTGCATGTGTTGTGTTCTGAGGTGACAGTTGTTTGGGTGTCTGCTTTGGTGGCCTCTGCTGTTTTGGTAGATTTTTGATCAGAGCCTCCAAATATGTCTTTGTGTATTTATGTGTATGATTTGAAGTTGTGATAGTACTATGTGAGACTGGGTTTGTGGTGTGTGTGGTTACCTTCTCCTCCTGCCTGGTCTTACCAGTCCTATGTTGAGAGAGCTCAGCCTCCAGTTTGGCTATATAGTTGCATCTCTCGCATGTATTTGTGTTTTGTGGAAGAAGGAGAGGGTTGTCTGTGTACATGAGACAATTGTAACATTGCCTCAATATTCCCAGATTCACCAGCTGAGCAGGAGAGGACACTAGCAACTGATCCCTCGACATGCTAGAAGGAATAGACAAGGACTTTAAAAGACTCCGGGGGATGTGGGTGATCGAATGGGGTATTTGGCTGGTGGGGTACTATGTATAATAAAAGTGCTATATCAAGTAAAAAGTACTTTAGGAGCAAGTGCTAGGCTTTACAGATAGAGAATATTCTACTTAGAAATCAAGTAGAGCTGAGCTTTTTAGATATAGAATACGCTGGTTAGATCAGCAGTACAGTTCAGGGAAGGCTGTTTTAAGGGAAAATTTGAAGAGTGGACTTTAGCTAGCCCGAATAGTTTAACCTTGATTAACCGCCGCTGCTCTTGTGTGCTCCTGTGGCAACTCCGCGCTAAAGCATGCTTTATAGCAGGGGGCTGGAAAAAACAGGAAATGACCCAAAATGGCCAATGAATTACCAGTTGCTGTCTCTAACCACTCCTCTGAGGACAAACAGGCAGCTCAGTACTCCCCACTCTCACTGGTGAGTAAAGAAACTTCCCTCTGGCCACACAAGAAAATGGAGGAACACAGGAACCAAATACAAAGCCCAGGGATCAGCAAATCTGATCACTGGAACAACTAGCTAGGAAAGTTAGGAAAGCAGAAGTATTTTTTTGGTTTTTTTACACACACAGACAGAAAATACAGTAAATGCTTGGTTTTCGACTAAATGCTATCAAAGGCTAGTACACTTGAGTGTATTAGCCTGTTTGTTAACTTATAAGCAAAACTTTAGCTAAGAAGTGCAGTCAACAAATTAAGCTCAGAAAAACAGAGAAAACAGGTGATATAACAATAATATAAGCACAAACAGTGGTCGAAATGCACAAAAGGTCGAAAAAAGCAATACAAAATGCTTAAAAATACTTAGAATCAAGAAAGTCGCTTTTTCTGCTCTCTGCTGCCTTAGGAACTCTGCAGGGGACCACGAGGAGCTATGCCAAGTTCTCTAATGCCAGAAAAGCCCGCCAAAGTATGCTTTATAGCAGGGGGCTGGAAAAAACAGGAAATGACCCAAAATGGCCAATGAATTACCAGTTGCTGTCTCTAACCACTCCTCTGAGGACAAACAGGCAGCTCAGTACTCCCCACTCTCACTGGTGAGTAAAGAAACTTCCCTCTGGCCACACAAGAAAATGGAGGAACACAGGAACCAAATACAAAGCCCAGGGATCAGCAAATCTGATCACTGGAACAACTAGCTAGGAAAGTTAGGAAAGCAGAAGTATTTTTTTGGTTTTTTTACACACACAGACAGAAAATACAGTAAATGCTTGGTTTTTCGACTAAATGCTATCAAAGGCTAGTACACTTGAGTGTATTAGCCTGTTTGTTAACTTATAAGCAAAACTTTAGCTAAGAAGTGCAGTCAACAAATTAAGCTCAGAAAAACAGAGAAAACAGGTAATATAACAATAATATAAGCACAAACAGTGGTCGAAATGCACAAAAGGTCGAAAAAAGCAATAAAAAATGCTTAAAAATACTTAGAATCAAGAAAGTCGCTTTTTCTGCTCTCTGCTGCCTTAGGAACTCTGCAGGGGACCACGAGGAGCTATGCCAAGTTCTCTAATGCCAGAAAAGCCCGCCAAAGCGTGCTTTATAGCAGGGGCTGAAAAAACAGGAAATGACCCAAAATGGCCAATGAATTACCAGTTGCTGTCTCTAACCACTCCTCTGAGGACAAACAGGCAGCTCAGTACTCCCCACTCTCACTGGTGAGTAAAGAAACTTCCCTCTGGCCACACAAGAAAATGGAGGAACACAGGAACCAAATACAAAGCCCAGGGATCAGCAAATCTGATCACTGGAACAACTAGCTAGGAAAGTTAGGAAAGCAGAAGTATTTTTTTTTTTTAGTTTTTTTTTACACACACAGACAGAAAATACAGTAAATGCTTGGTTTTTCGACTAAATGCTATCAAAGGCTAGTACACTTGAGTGTATTAGCCTGTTTGTTAACTTATAAGCAAAACTTTAGCTAAGAAGTGCAGTCAACAAATTAAGCTCAGAAAAACAGAGAAAACAGGTAATATAACAATAATATAAGCACAAACAGTGGTCGAAATGCACAAAAGGTCGAAAAAAGCAATAAAAAATACTTAGAATCAAGAAAGTCGCTTTTTCTGCTCTCTGCTGCCTTAGGAACTCTGCAGGGGACCACGAGGAGCTATGCCAAGTTCTCTAATGCCAGAAAAGCCCGCCAAAGCGTGCTTTATAGCAGGGGCTGGAAAAAACAGGAAATGACCCAAAATGGCCAATGAATTACCAGTTGCTGTCTCTAACCACTCCTCTGAGGACAAACAGGCAGCTCAGTACTCCCCACTCTCACTGGTGAGTAAAGAAACTTCCCTCTGGCCACACAAGAAAATGGAGGAACACAGGAACCAAATACAAAGCCCAGGGATCAGCAAATCTGATCACTGGAACAACTAGCTAGGAAAGTTAGGAAAGCAGAAGTATTTTTTGGTTTTTAGTTTTTTTTACACACACAGACAGAAAATACAGTAAATGCTTGGTTTTTCGACTAAATGCTATCAAAGGCTAGTACACTTGAGTGTATTAGCCTGTTTGTTAACTTATAAGCAAAACTTTAGCTAAGAAGTGCAGTCAACAAATTAAGCTCAGAAAAACAGAGAAAACAGGTAATATAACAATAATATAAGCACAAACAGTGGTCGAAATGCACAAAAGGTCGAAAAAGCAATATTAAAAATACTTAGAATCAAGAAAGTCGCTTTTTCTGCTCTCTGCTGCCTTAGGAACTCTGCAGGGGACCACGAGGAGCTATGCCAAGTTCTCTAATGCCAGAAAAGCCCGCCAAAGCGTGCTTTATAGCAGGGGGCTGGAAAAACAGGAAATGACCCAAAATGGCCAATGAATTACCAGTTGCTGTCTCTAACCACTCCTCTGAGGACAAACAGGCAGCTCAGTACTCCCCACTCTCACTGGTGAGTAAAGAAACTTCCCTCTGGCCACACAAGAAAATGGAGGAACACAGGAACCAAATACAAAGCCCAGGGATCAGCAAATCTGATCACTGGAACAACTAGCTAGGAAAGTTAGGAAAGCAGAAGTATTTTTTTTTTTTTAGTTTTTTTTACACACACAGACAGAAAATACAGTAAATGCTTGGTTTTTCGACTAAATGCTATCAAAGGCTAGTACACTTGAGTGTATTAGCCTGTTTGTTAACTTATAAGCAAAACTTTAGCTAAGAAGTGCAGTCAACAAATTAAGCTCAGAAAAACAGAGAAAACAGGTAATATAACAATAATATAAGCACAAACAGTGGTCGAAATGCACAAAAGGTCGAAAAAAGCAATAAAAATGCTTAAAAATACTTAGAATCAAGAAAGTCACTTTTCTGCTCTCTGCTGCCTTAGGAACTCTGCAGGGGACCACGAGGAGCTATGCCAAGTTCTCTAATGCCAGAAAAGCCTGCCAAAGCGTGCTTTATAGCAGCGGGCTGGAAAAAAACAGGAAATGACCCAAAATGGCCAATGAATTACCAGTTGCTGTCTCTAACCACTCCTCTGAGGACAAACAGGCAGCTCAGTACTCCCCACTCTCACTGGTGAGTAAAGAAACTTCCCACTGGCCACACAAGAAAATGGAGAAACACAGGAACCAAATACAAAGCCCAGGGATCAGCAAATCTGATCACTGGAACAACTAGCTAGGAAAGTTAGGAAAGCAGAAGTATTTTTTTGTTTTTTTTAGTTTTTTTTTTTTTACACACTTTCGTTTTTTTTTTTACATTCCCAATGTCCCCCATTAGCTCTACAGACTATTGTTCATTAACTTTTGACATTTCTTATCACTCCACTCCTTTTTCAGATATAAAACTTCACTATAGATTTCTTAATTCTGATTATATTATTAACAGTTCATCTACAACAAATTGACAAGATTTAACAAATTCTGAATGAGGCATAAGATACTCTTAAGTTAGAGAATATATTGACTAACATAGGAGCACCACCTGTCAAATACTTAATATATTAAAACTTCAGGGAAAACTGCCATACTGGTGGCCTACAAAGCTACTTTGTATAAGAAGCATTATCCATTTCAACTATTCAAAAATGTGCCACTTGAAGGAATAAATAAAAATTATACAAAATATCTACAGAATATAAACATACACTCATTACAGTGAAAAATTAATACATTTGAATATGAATAAATATGAGATTAGACTAGCTAAAAGCTTTCAAAATAAAGTCAGAAAATTGCTGATAATCAAATAAAAAACTGTGTATGAGCAATCACAGTTAACAGCAGTATAGTAAGTAACCCACAGTTAATTTCTGATGAATTAATCAAGTACTTTTCCAACTTAGCAGGCATTTCTCTTGCCCCTTCTCTGTTGCCAAAACTCTCTATCAAAAACTCAGAGTCCTTATGTCCTACAATTCCAGCAAAGATTATTAATTAATCACTTGCCAAAGTTGGAAAAAACAACCTCTATGGAGTTGGATATTATCCTTGCAATTCTAATCTCAGATATTAAAGATGTTATATCCTATTTTGTATAAGATTTTCAATTGATTTCTGATGAATGGATCTGTCCCCGAGTCATGAAAAAATTGTTACTTACTCACATTTTTAAAAATGGCAACCAACAAGACATGTAAAACTGTAGACCTGTTAACATGACATCCTTATCTTGTGCGTTTTCTTACAAATCTAGACAATAACCAAAATTACGTGGTTATACATCTGCATGTTTTTTCTACTAAAAGGTCCATTTTTACAAACTTAGTAGAATTTTGTGATCAAGTTAATTTAGCCATTGATATTGGTTTAAATGTGTGTGTTATCTGTTTAGATCTCCCCAAAACATTTGTTACTCTGTCAGATCATATAATCATTAATGCTCTAAAGCTGTAAACATTTAATCCAAATTTGTTTATCTGGATCACTAACTGGTTAACTGGTTAATAGATTGCATTAAATATGTAACCATTCAAGGGGTTCATTCAGACTATCCATTAGTGTCCCACAGGGTTTAGTTTTGGGCTCTTACTTGTTTTACATTGTCTTTTCTGCTTTTCCTATGACTAAAGCTTGCTTGGTCAGTAAATATGCAAATGACTGCAAGTCTGGTTTTGTAGTAGTTTCTTAGGATGACTTTGTATTAATACATAAATGCACAGTATCTCATTATGGTCCTCTAACAGGGTTTATATCGTAAGTTCGAAGTTTGAAAACTTTGAATCTCATATGATCGACATCATATGAGCGAAGTTTTCAAACATCGAACGTTACAACGGAGATCGGCATAGGAAATATTTCCCTTCACTTCAATGTAGTGCGATCTCTGAGTTGGTATATTTAAGTAGCGGGGGGTGTGGGGGGGTGCAGGGGGGCTTGCCCTCCTGCATAGAGCATTCAGGTAGTTTTCTTTATTTTTATTTTGTTTATATTGTACGTTTGAAGTTTGAAAACTTTGCTCATATGGAGTTAATCATATGAGATTCTAAGTTTTCAGACTTCGAACATATAATATAGACCCCTCTAACATTTATTTGAATTTCAGCAAACCAAAATCCAGGTGAAACTTTTTGGTAATCACTTCATATGACAGCCATTCATTTTGGACAGCTGTGTTTTGGCAGAAGTTCTGGAATATAAAGATCTTCATCATCTTCTTTCGGCTGTTCCCGTTAGGGGTCGCCGCAGCGGATCATCTGTTTCCATTTCTTCCTGTCCTCTGCATCATGCTGTTTCACACCAACCACCTGCATGTCCTCTCTCACCACATCCATAAACCTCACCTTAGGCCTTCCTCTTTTTCTCTTACCTGGCAGCTCCATCCTTAGCATCCTTTTCCCAATATACCCAGCATCCCTCCTTAGCACATGTCCAAACCAACACAATCTCGCCTCTCTTGCTTTGTCTCCAAACTGTCCAACCTGAGCTGACCCTCTAATATACTGATTCCTAATCCTGTCCATCTTAGTCACATCCAGTGCAAATCTTAACATCTTTAACTCTGCCACATCCAGCTGTGACTCCTGCCTTTTCGACAGTGCTACCGTCTCCAACCCATATAACATAGCTGGTCTCACTACCCTCTTGTAGACCTTCTCTTTCACTCTTATTGGTACCTTTCTGTCACAAATCACTCCTGACACTCTTCTCCACCCATTCCACCCTGCCTGTACTCTGTTCTTCACCTCTCTTCCACACTCACCATTACTGTGAACTGTTGATCCCAAGTATTTAAACTCATCCACCTTTACCGACTCTACTCCCTGCATCCTCACCATTCTTCTACCCTCCCTCCCATTTACACACATATAAAGATCTTGAACTAACAATATCAGGTAATCTGTTCTTCAACAAACAGTCTGCAACATTAGAGGTAAAGTGTTAAGAGAGACAGATGGGGTTAATGTTAAAGTCAGTTTCCCTGAGGGATGAAAGAATATAGTCATGCTTTATAAAACTTTGAGTACAACAGTTCTATTTTATTTACGCATGTGATCGACTTCAAAACTTTTAGTCAAATCAGTGACAATGTATTAAATGGATCCCAACTGTTTGGAACTTAAGTTACTTGGGTAAATGTATTAGACTCTGTTTGCACTCACTTCATGTAAATACTTCTAGAGTAAGGCAATCTTAGCTTATGCAGCATTGCAGTAGGATGAACTGATGCAATCATTACTAAATTTAGACAAGTACTCTAATCCTTCTACCTTTAGTCATAACAGTTTCACATTGTGTTTAGTCTGCATAAAATATCCAGGGAAAATAGCCATATTACTCAGTTCATTCCAAGAATCTGAAATGAATTATCTTAACAAAACAAGAGGCTCAGACTCTCTTAGAACATTCCAGTTTAACTTGGATGCTTGTATGGATCATGAAATGTTCAATCCTTATTTTTAAGGAGTCAATGTTTCTTGCTGGCCTTAGGACCTAACATTGGTCTACAAAAATTATGAACTTTTATGTGAAAGTGTAGCATTTCAGAAATCAATGGAATCCATTACAGCCTCTGGATGACCCCATCTCCTCTTCCTCCTTAATTCTGGATTCTAATGTGCTGAATGCTGTTAGGAACCTCATCATAAATGCACCCACACACCGTCCACAAAATATCCCATACCCAAAGTTCCAGGACTGAACAGGAGTCACCCCAGTCCTGATAGCACATCTATGTACAACATCAGAGTCCTGACCACAAGGAAGGTTAGAAAATCTGTAGAAAACTTGATGTAGCAAAAATCTAATGTCCTCGCAGATTACACTATGGGTTCCTTAAGCTGCCTGTTCCTCGCACTACCAAACCATGTACCCACATTTTCAACTTATCGCTAACAAGAACATATCCCTACAGCTGGAAAAAGGATACACAGACAATTCCAATAGTAGTAGGAGCAAATATATAAATGGTACTTATATATTTTATTGATACAGGTAACTCCATATGAATTGCAGGGGTTCCATTCAGATGCTCGAAAGTCCTTTTACGCGAATACGAAAAGAGCGGCACGCATTGCGCGAACCATGGAAACGCCGAATATCCAAAACCGTGAAATTCGAAATGCCAAAGTGTCATGGTTGGCCCGTCTGCGGTATAGCTCCGTAAGGTAAGTGTGCGATAGTTATGGACTTTAGGGTTAGGGTACGGGTTAAGGTAAGTGCATAGATAGATAATGTATGTAAGGTTTAGTGTAGGGTTAGAATTAGGGTTTTGTTAAATGTATGTGTGTGGATTATTTATTTTGTTTTGGTATATCTCTGTAGGGTAAGTGTGCGATAGTTACAGACCTTAGGGTTAGAGTGCAGGTTAAGGTAAGTGCATAGATAGTAATGTATAATGGTTTAGTGTAGGGTTATAAGTAGGGTTTTGGTGCTTTACTGTAGGGTTAGAAGTAGGGTTTTGGTTAGTATATGTATGTATGTGGTTTATTTATTTTGTTTGTGTAGGCAGTATGTAGTGGGAGGTGGAGTTGGCCGACTATGGGGATTCGACTTTTTGAATTTCGCGGTTTAGTGCGTTCGGCATATTCGTGGTTCGCGCAATATACGTCAGTGTTTTCGTATTCGCTTAACAGGATTTTTGCTAATATAATATAGACCCGAATTGCAGGAGTCAAGACTGGGCACATTGTGGATATTGTAAAGAGCACTTCTAGCTAACATCAAAGATTTTAACAACACCAATTTCATGAACTTTAATCATACTTTGAATAAGGAATGGCGTCCATTCCAGTCATGGTATCAGAAATCCAAAAGACTTGGAGAAATTAAATCTGAAAATATTGCAGTATCACACTCATACCAAAAAGCTCATCCTCCAAGGTTTCATCAGACTTCAGACCCATAATTATCCTACCACAACCTACAAAAATTCAAGCAAAGCTTTCAGTATGAGCAGCTTATTTAATGCATCACCAAATATGACCTCCTTGACAAAAAACACCATTGCTTTGGACCTAGTTATAATACTATGACAGCTGTATATGCAATGACAAATCAAGTATAGGAAGCCATGAAAGAAACATACCATCCCGGTGCTTCCTTCATTGCTATTAAAGGTAAATCAGATTCACTGCACGTTACCCACTCTTTGCTGTGGGGCTCTTGCAGTTAGATGGTTCTCTTCATATTTAATATACAGAACATTCAGTATTTGCACTGGGAGCAATTCCTCATATTGCAACATGCTCCAAATGGGTTCACCAGGTCTCAGTCCACAGCCCAATACTCTTCTGCATATTTCATAACAAGTTGCTGTTGGACCAATCCACCACTAAATATATACTATAAGATGGTTGTTGTTTTGTCTTTCGGCTTTTTCCCAGTAAGGGGTCGCCACAGCGGAACTCCGGTCCGCTAATGATTGGCAGTAGATTTTTACAAAATGCCGAGGTGCCAGCTCGACGCCCAACCTTCAATGAAGGCATGCCCATTTACGCACGCATGTCTTTCGAACGCTACCCAACCACGGGGAGGACATGCAGACTCCCCACAGAAGGCACTCCCAAGCCAAGCCGAGAATCGAACGGGAAAACCTCTTGCTGTGAGGTAACAATGATACCGCTGTACCACCGCGGCATATGCTATAAGATGGTGATATACATGATATCTTATTATACACATTTATTATTTATTTTTTTATTTTACATTTGTTGACCGGGATAGTCCGACTGAATACATGTCCATTTTCAGTGGAGGCCCGGGGAGAAAAGCTCCAACAGAGTTACAATGACAGATAGTTACAAAATAGAGTTTAAGATGAACAAAAATGAAAAAGAAAAAAGCATAAACTACCATGCTCTAGCAAATGCAGAATACTACAGTTCATTATACTGTACATTAATAACATGCTAGCAAAGTCATTAGGACAAATTATAGCTTAGAGTTTGGCTAAAATACATTGTTCTTTTGAGGTTAGATATCCCCTCTCTAGCTTGTTCTTTTTGGGATTGGATAATACTAAGAACTAGTATGGGCTTGGTTTACTTCAAAGAGCTAGTCTGGGTTTGTGCAAGGACAAAGCCAATGTGACTTATAATGGAGTTTTAGACTCTTTTTGAATTGAACTAGTGAAGTTATAAGCATGAGGTTGTTGGGGAGGGAGTTCCATATTTTTCCAATGGTATTGGCAAACAGAGCGTCACCACCTAGGTTGTAAGATTTAATTGTTTGGACAAGGGATCTATTTGCTGAGCGAAGGCAGCTTAGATTGGTGTAAGGAATTATTATATTTTTTAGAGCAGGGGTGTTCTCAGGTTGTTTAAGGATTTTAAATGCTTCTATGAGTTGGTACAGCTGGAGAAGATTTGGAAGTTCTATCCAGCCAAGTTTTTTCAGGTTAATACAGTGGTGTGTTCTGTAGGGCAAGCCAGTTACAAATCTGGCTATATGATTATAACAAGATGAGAGTTTGTTTAGGTCAGATTTGTTAGGGTTAGTGAGCACAGGAGAGGCATATAGTAGGGTAGAGAGAAGGTATGAGCGGGCAGTGGCTGCTCTGGCAGTTGGAGTTAGGAAGGTTTCTATCCTGTATAAGGACCCAAGTTTCTTGTTTACTGACTTAATGGTTTGGTTGATATGCATATCAAATCTAAGTTTATTGTCAATGTTTACTCCTAGTAGCTTTGTATAGGAGTCAGGGGAGGTAATGGTCCCATTGTTGGATTGTATAGTAAAGTGTGTGGTAGGTGGTTTATTAGTTGGGTAGAAGAGAAGTAGTTTGGTTTTGTTTGGGTTTAAGATCAGGTGATGGTCAGCGAGCCAGTTTTTGACAGTTGTAAAACTGTGCTGGGTTGTAGTTAGTAGGTTTTCTAGAGAGGCATTGGAACATATTAGTGTTGAGTCATCTGCATACTGAATACAGGTGGCTTCAGGGATAACTGTATGGAGGTCATTTATAAAGACTGAAAAGAGAAGAGGTCCTAATATGGAGCCTTGAGGAACTCCTATGGTATTTGGTAGCAGGCAAGAGAGCTTGTTCTGCCACAGTACTGCTTGTTGTCTGCCAGTGAGGTAGGCTTGAAACCAGTCAAGAGCTGCATTTACTAGATGCAGGGTTTCCGGAGTGTGGAGAAGTAGCTGGTGGTTTACCATGTCGAAGGCTTTCGACAGGTCCAGGAAGAGAGCAGAGGATATTTTTTGTTATTCCGATTAAGGTTTATTTTTTCGGTAAAAGAGAGGAGGGCAGTGGTCGTACTGTGATGGGGTCTAAATCCATGTTGAGAGTCTGTTAGTAGTTTGTTCTGGGTGAGATAGGACATTAGTTGGTTGTGCACACACTTTTCCATAATTTTGGCAAGTGGTGATAGTATGGTTATTGGTCTATAGTTTGATAGTTCTGTGGATGTGCCGCCTTTATGGAGTGGTATAACGTAGGATATTTTCCATATTGAGGGGATTGTGGCCTCGGTTATGGTTCTGTTAATTAAGATAGAGATAGGGTAGGCTATGACATCTGCAGCTATTTGCAGATATTCGGCTGGGAGAACATCAGCAGAAAGGGTGGTTGGCTTTAGCTTTTTCAATAGGGATCTGATAAAGGATATGGACACAGGTTGGAGGTTAAAAGAGAGTAGCGAGTTGGGTGTAGCATTTTTTGATGTGAAGAAGGGAGGAGATAGTTGGTTAGCTAAGGACTGAATGGTCTCGGTAAAGAAAGTATTAAAGGTATTTGCTACTTCTTCTTGGCTCTTATCAGATAATGTTCCTGGGGTAGGAGTGGTGGATTTGCCTGGTTGGAGAAGTTTATTTAAGCCTGCCCAGAACTTTTGAGGGTTATTTTGGTGTTTATGTTGCAGATGGTAAAAGTAGTTTTTCTTGTCTAGTGTGATGGCTTTTTTAGTCTCGTTTCTTAGTTGTTGGAATTTAATGCGATCTAGGGGTAACTTGGTAGTACGCCATTTGTCCCATGCTTTATCTCTAATTGTTATTTTAGATTTGGTCTCTGTTGTTAGCCAGGGTGCTAGTTGTGTTTTAATTCTGGGTGACCGTTTTGGAGCATGAGAGTCAAGTATGGTAAGGAATGTGTTATTAAAGAATGACACTGCCTCATCTAGGGGAAGGTACTTTAACTTTGACCAGTTACAGGATTTGAGTTCCATGTGAAATTTTGTTGGGTCAAAGTTTTTCTTGGTTCTGATGGACCTATAGATAGGCAAACTACCGCAGATGGTTTTGTCTTTCATAATGTATGTGATCAGGTGATCACTAAGATCATTGGGGAGAGTCCCAGACATATACTTATGGGGGTGTCTGTTGGTGAGTATCCAGTCAAGAATACTCTTTTTGGTTAGAATTTCCTAGTCTGGTGGTAGAGGATATGATCTGTGAGAATCCATGGATGTTTATAGAAATGGGGTTGGACTGTGCGGAACATTGGTTCCAGTCAATATTAACATCGCCCAGAACAATAGTTTCTTGAGGGTAGTTGTTAGCTGTCCAATTTAGAATGATCCCTAATGTTTCTGAATTATTCCCAGGGGGGATATAGATCACAATTAGATTTATGCTTTTTTGATTGTTTAGTTGTAGTTTTAGAGCTAGTATTTCAGCATTGGAGACCTGGGGTGGTTGCTTGGGATTAGTTATGATGTTAAGTGTGCTATTGTATAAGACAGCTATCCCACCTCCCCTTTTCTTTATGCGATCAACCCTGAGTATATTGAACCCGGGTGGCAGGATCTCATTATCTTTGGTTGATGGCCTAAGCCAGGTTTCTGATAGACACATTATGTCAGGGAGGTAGGTTGCTAGCACAGCATGCAGGTTATGTACCTTGTTGTTTAGGCTTCTTATGTTTAAGTGGCAAATTAGAAGGGAATTAGCCAGTCTGTGGGAGAGTGGAGGGCTGGTAGAGTCTGGAGTTGAGGTTGGGCCTGGATTAGGATGGATGTCTCCATCTTTGGTTATGTTTTTTCTTAGATAAGCTAGTAGTCTCAGGACTTTAATTAGTAGTTTTACACCATATTTGGATTTTGGGGTTGTTTGGTACAATTTATTAAGATACAGGTTCTTGGAATTTGTAGTTTTTGGGGTTGTATAGTAGGGGGAGAGTTCAGAAATAGGTGGAGGTGAGAGGGTACTGGTTTGATATTTTGGATAGTGAAATCCTAAAAATGGCAGATGTTCATAGCTAGTTAGGAAGTATGGTATAATTATGAGCGGTAGGATGAGGGGGAGGATTTTACAAGTTGGCTTTGGCATGGTGTATGGGATGGTATTTTTCGTCTAAGGATGAGGGTGAAATATTTTGGAGGAGTGGTAGTGGTTAATCTTTAAAGTGGTGGGAGGGGGAGGGAGATGGTAGAGAGGAAGCTATGTAGGTTGGAAAGGAAGTGGGGGTGTGGCTTGGTAGCTATAAATGTGGAAGTAGTGGGGGCGGGTAGGATAAGGGGGCAGGGTGGGGCCCGTAGCGAGCCCAAGCGAAGTGAGGGCGCAGCGAGGCTAAACTTGCCTCGGACTTTCCAGGGCCCGTGAACAGAGTGAGTAAATTGAATGAAGTATGTGCGTAGAGGAACCTGTTTTTATCAGGTTGGTTGTTTAAGCCCCAGACTATACCCTGCCTCTTTTGTTCATGCAGGCTAAAATTTCTGCTGGTATTATCCAAGGGAGTAGATTTATTTGGTTATGACTATGGGGTTTACTTCTGTGTTAGAGAACCCAGTATTTTGGCTTTAACTGAAATAAATATAGGTTTATTTATGTTTAATTACAGGACTTATTAACCATGGTCGAGCTTTATGGTGGTAGTGGGACTATGGAGTTGACCTTGTCCGTGCATTCGCACCAAGTGAGGCGACCTTCCCTTAAAGCAGGATTTATATTTTGTAGCCAAGCACGGAAGTACTGGACAGTACCTGAGTGGAGATACAATGCAGTAACACAGTTTATTTAATAGGGCTATTATCACATTGATACAGTTTAAATTTATCATGCAGTTAAATAGCAAACAGGTTACAACTTAGTATATCAACAGAGCGTGTTTTAGTAGTTTGCTCAGTAGCAGCTAGGACATGTTAACTGTGTCATACTTAATTCAAGAGTGCTGCTATGCAATTTTAAGCAAGTCGGCAGAAAAGTGTGTTATACACAATTAAGCCTAAGTTCAACAACATTTTTCACAGACATATAGTCAATTAATCTTAACCCATAGATAGGGATAATCTCAGTAACTTAATTACACAAACAACGACTGCTGAGCGTTATTAAAATTAGCGTTTTAGCTATACTTCACTGTTCAAGCATGCCCTTATAACAGATAAGCCAGTTTTAAGACATACAGACTCTAGCGACTAGTCAATAAGATATTCACAGGAAAATTTACTCAGTTGCTATTGAGATGCAAGCTGAAGTAAACAAGTGAGTTTTCGTTTCCCAGGGACCTTTACACTTTACATAGGTATCAGCATTAGCGTTCTTGTAACACGCTGCTACCTGGAGAAAACCACATACAGTAGACAAGTTTACTGCTTTTCCGATGTATGAAATCAAATACTCTAGCAGATAATTACTAATATAATCTCCTCTAGCAGTCACTAAGAGATATTTACAGAAATAGGCATGTAGACCAACAACAATTGCATCTAACATTGGCCTGAAGTTTACCAAACCGCAATGCCAAGGGATATTTTTGTAATTACTTTATAAGGCATCCAAACCTGTATCCCATCATGCAGTACTCCACAGTATAAACTACAGCACAGTTTTGATTTCCTGTTTCACTGGCTTATTGACTGCTTGTTAACAGTAACAAGTCCTACTTCGTGACATTGGGAACTAAAAAAAAAAGCCTCAACAACAATCAGGTCATAAAATAGTTGACCCTCTGTGTCCTTCAAACTCTGCAGTTACTCACTAATTCCACAACTCCCATTTACTGTTCATGCAGGTTACATAGTAGACAAAACACTAAAACAGCTTAAATTTGATACCAGTTCTCCCATTTGTTAACCTTTAAAGCTAGAAAGGCAGTGGGAAATAACATTCTTATTCCTAAGCTAGAGTAAACTCTACTCTTAACCGCTCCTACGATAACATACCCCACAAACTGCCACTAACAAAATATATTGCTTATAGCTTGTTCTGACACTTGTTCTGACACCGAGAAATACCACTGTCTTGTTCAAAAAAGGGAGATCAGTTACCTTTGACAACCAGGTCAACAGTGAAACTCATCTCAGTAGCACTAAAGCTTCCATTAAAGATACTGCCCTCCACTGCTTCTAAACTACATGCAAAAGACACTGCATACTCGCACAGATCCCCTTATGATAAGGACCCTTACTGGCATGACCTCTTTTCATTAAAATCTTAGGTGAAGAGTCCTTTTCAAGGATTAGATAAGCAGAATGGAATTCACCCTCCATTATCTTTGGATCACAAGCATTTTATTCTTCATTCAGAAAAAAATCTTGCTCAACTGAAAATTTAATGCAAATACAAGTGTTTCTAGGATATAAAATAAAACCTGCTGGATCTTCTTCATTTTCAACTTCTCAGACCAAGTATTTCAGCTATCAGTGAAAAATGAATGTTGGTTATATTTTAACTCCTGAAGTTAATAATACTGTATGACACCTTTCCTTGCCTCATATCCTTTTTTCTGTACATATATGTTGTTTGTTTGTCTTTTGGCTTTTCCCGGTTAGAGGTCGCCACAGCGGAACTCCGGTCCGCTAATGATTGGCAATAGATTTTCATGAACGCCGAGGTGCCAGCTTGACGTTCAACCTTCAACGAAGGCACGCCCATTTTTACGCATGTCTTTCGAACACCCACCCAACCGCGGGGAGGACATGCAGACTCCACACAGAAGGCACTCCCCGCACTCCAGCCGAGAATCGAACGGGAGAACCTCTTGCTGTGAGGCAACAACGCTACCGCTGCACCACCGCAGAATCTATACTACTACCTTTTTATTTATATCAACAATCATGCCATCTTTTCTGCAAAAAATATTTTTCTCATTTTGCTCTTTCTGTCTTCTCCCTGCACTCTCCATGCTTAGTTTAATCTTGGGAATAAATGCTCTCTAACATGTGTTTATATCTGTTTTTAAATCTCTCTACTGAGTGTTGGTTCATTCTCTATATTCTCCTTTGTATACATTTTATGCACAATCCTGATAATTCGATTGCACTAAAATTTGATATATGTGCTGTTATTTTAGTCTTGTACAACTATTAGGAAGTATGTGATATTATCAAACAGTGTTCAGATTTATATGCTTTTGAAATCTATTTATGCATCTTCTATACATCAGTTACTGTTACTTGCCATGTGTACGCAAACCGTGATATGATGTATGTTTTTGCTCCTACTATTCTCTAAGTGTCAATCTGCAGTACTGATTTTGCTAAATGGCTTACATCATAGAGTTGCTGGATACGTCTATCTACCCAGTTCATAAAGTTTAATTAAATAATTTAATTAAATAAGTAGAAAAATTAAATCACTCAGTTAAGCAGTCAGTCAGTAAATCTGGACGACTGTTTTATTTATAGTTTCAGAAGACATAGCGTTCTGCAATACAAGAAACCCTTTTGTGTTTTTAGCATCTAGACATGATCCACAATATACAGAAATCAGCCCTAGTTCACTCTCAGGTGACAATGTTCTTGTTTGCAGTTTTGGCTACAAAGACCCGCAGTATTTCTCTTTCTCTTTCTCAAGACAGGATTCAAATGTCATTCAATCTAATCAGGAAATAAAGTCAGAACACCCTTAAAGATGCTGCAATTTATGTCCTTTGTCCAGATGGTTCCTTTGGCAAGATTTCACAAGAAAGAAAAGTTGCATGTAAGGAGTCTATGGGATACGAAGTATAAACCATTAGAATTCAGTCTGTCTTTTATGATATTGTATGCCAGTGGATGATATGGTAATGGATTTAGCAACTGTCAGTAAGTCTCAGTCTCTCTTCCCCCCTTCTCCTCTTTCATTCTGTCTAAATTACAAGGACCAGATGGATGTATCCCAGAGTCATCAGAAGGCTTACCGGTGTGTTGGAAGACACAGTGATGGAGATGTTCAATAGATCACCCTCTAGTACAGAACTATGTATACAGGGAAGCAGAACAAAAATCTGGGGCACTATAGTCCTATAGCTTAACAACAGTGGCGAAGGATAGAATTGTGAAGGCAAGATTTGTAGCATTTCTAAAGGACATTAATCTCCAGGACAGCATACAACATGCATTCATAGCTATAAGACGCTATTAGTCAAACCTGATCCAGTTCTGTAACTGGATTAGAAGTGAAATTGACAGGGTAGTACTAGTGGACATTGTCCACTTGGACTACAGCAAGGCCTTTCACTCAGCCCCACACAAAAGAGTGACAGGAAAAAAACTGGAGGAATTGATGTAGGACCAACACTGAGGAACTGGACAGCTGCATAGTTGAATGACAAGACAGACTGTTGTGGTGAGAAGACAGTCGGGAATTAGAATAATGAGTAGTGGAGTGTCACAGCGGTCTGTCCCGTGCCCAAAACTCTGCAGTGTGTGTGTGTCTGCGTGTGTGCATGTGTGTGCACGTGTGTGTGTGTGTGTGTGTGCGCGCACGTGTGGGTGCACGTTTGTGTGTGTGTGTGTGCACGTTTGTGTGTGTGTGTACGTTTGTGTGTATGTGTGCACGTGCGTGTGTGTGCGTGTGCGTGTGCGCTTGTGCATGTGTGTGCGTGCGTGTGCATGTGTATGCGTGTGTGTGTGCGTGTGTGTGCGTGTGTGTGTGCGTGTGTGTGTGTGTGTGTGTGTGTGTGTGTGTGTGTGTGTGTGTGTGTGTGTGTGTTTTGTCTTACACATAACTGATGGAATAGAAAACAAGGACAGCCTCTTTGCTAAGGAATCAAAGATAAGCACAACTGTGGAGGATGGCTAAGAGTCTAGCAAAGAATTTGGAAAGGCTGATTGAGCAGTCAGAAAGGTGGTATTTGAGGTTCACTGCAAACAAATGCAAATTACTGCAGTTGTGCTAGAACTAGGATGATGTGAATTATCAGCTGGGGATATGGAACTAACTGAAACAAAGAAGGAAAAGGATTTAGGGGATATTTATCATAGCTGGACTGGGCCACCAGGAACAGAATGAGAGGATAGTGGAAGTACAAATAAGTATAGTCTGGTATATCTTCAGAGGAGTATGTTCCAGAAGAAAGATTTTAATTTATTTAATTTACATTTGTTGACTAGGGAAGTTTTGCTGGGCACAAATGCCCCTTTTCAGTAGAGACCCAGGGAGAAAAGCTCCAGTACATGTAGTACAGTTAAAATCTTTTAAGTTATACAATATCAGCAATGTCAGGCATAATATAATTAAACTAAAGTTTACAATGTCAAAATAGATAAGACAATAACGCTACATACAGTTGTAAGATGCAATGGTTTTATTTTACAGGGCCATGGTCAGACTACATTTTAAGCCCTTCCTGAAGTTATGGACTAAAAAGGGCATCAGCCCACTTAAGGAATCCAGAGGAGGGCTACCAAGAAGATCCATGAGGTGCAGGGGAAGGAATATGACCAGAAGCTAGAGAAACTAGAGTTTTTCTCACTGGAGACTAGAATAGACTAGGAGACCTGGCATTATATACATATACGTACATACATACACACAAACATACATACATACAAATATTTCAAGCACTGGCATTAACTCCCTTCTAGCCTGCCGATATACCAAAACAGTTGTTACCATAATAAATGTCCAGGCTGTTCTTAAACATATCTAAATTAATGCTTTCTTTAATGCAAATTGGTAATCTATTCCATGCATCAGCTGCACTCCCAGAGAACCAGTTAGTACACTTCTCATTCCTATAGAATCTTCTACATAGGTTGTCTGATGATTTTCCACTACTTTTTGATGACCTCAAACAAGAGCCCAACAATCCCCATGGATACAAAAAAACACTTAGTCTGAAATGAAAAACAGGGATAAAGCGTGGGACAACTGGCGCAAAACAAAAACCCCCTCTACTAGGCAAAAATTCCTAGAACTACGCAATAGAACCAAAAAGCTTATAAAACAGGACAAAATCCAATACTACCAGTCTGCCCTTATCCTCCCAACATAACCCAAAACAATTCTGGTCCTCAATAAACTCCATCCTCCACCCAGGTAAAGTAATTACACCCACTCCTAACTTACCTCACTCTTCCGAAAATATTGCTACCTCTTTCAATAATCACTTTACACAAACCGTACTATCACTAGCTAGACAACACAACCCCCCCCCCCCCATAACCCCACACCATCAACTAGAACTAACAATCTCCCAACTAGCTTCTCTTTCTCTCCTGTTCCTACCTCCAAAATAAAACTACTAACTAAACTTAAAACCACCAGATTAGCAGCAGACAACCTGCCAGGTGAATACATTCAACTTGCAGCTGATGCTCTGGCCTACCCAGTATCACTCTTGATTAACAGCTCTCTGTCAGAAAGTTATGTCCCCACATTACGGAAAGTCTCGCACATAATTAACAGATCTCTGTCAGAAGGTTATGTTCCCACACTATGATAAGTCTCAAACATAATTAACAGATCTCTGTCAGAAAGTTATGTTCCCACACTATGGAAAGTCTCACACATAATTAACAGATCTCTGTCAGAAAGTTATGTTCCCACACTGTGGAAAGTCTCACACATAATTAACAGATCTCTGTCAGAAAGTTATGTTCCCACACTATGGAAAGTCTCACACATAATTAACAGATCTCTCTCAGAAAGGTATGTTCCCACACTATGGAAAGTCTCACACTTGATTAACAGATCTCTCTCAGAAAGTTAAGTTCCCACACTATGGAAAGTCTCACACATAATTAACAGATCTCTGTCAGAAAGTTATGTTCCCACACTGTGGAAAGTCTCACATAATTAACAGATCTCTGTCAGAAAGTTATGTTCCCACACTATGGAAAGTCTCACACTTGATTAACAGATCTCTGTCAGAAAATTATGTTCCCACACTATAGAAAGTCTCACACGTAATTAACAGATCTCTGTCAGAAAGTTATGTTCTCACACTATGGAAAGTCTCACACATAATTAACAGATCTCTGTCATAAAGTTATGTTTCCACACTATGGAAAGTCTCACACTTGATTAACAGATCTCTGTCAGAAAGTTATATTCCCACACTATGGAAAGTCTCACACTTGATTAACAGATTTCTCTCAGAAAGTTATGTTCCCACACTATGGAAAGTCTCGCACATAATTAACAGATCTCTGTCAGAAAGTTATGTTCCCACACTGTGGAAAGTCTCACACATAATTAACAGATCTCTGTCAGAAAGTTATGTTCCCACACTATGGAAAGTCTCACACATAATTAACAGATATCTGTCAGAAAGTTATGTTCCCACACTATGGAAAGTCTCACACATAATTAACAGATCTCTGTCATAAAGTTATGTTCCCACACTATGGAAAGTCTCACACATAATTAACAGATCTCTGTCAGAAAGTTATGTTCCCACACTATGGAAAGTCTCACACATAATTAACAGATATCTGTCAGAAAGTTATGTTCCCACACTATGGAAAGTCTCACACATAATTAACAGATCTCTGTCATAAAGTTATGTTCCCACACTATGGAAAGTCTCACACATAATTAACAGATCTCTGTCAGAAAGTTATGTTCCCACACTATGGAAAGTCTCACACATAATTAACAGATCTCTGTCAGAAAGTTATGTTCCCACACTATGGAAAGTCTCACACATAATTAACAGATCTCTGTCAGAAAGTTATGTTCCCACACTGTGGAAAGTCTCACACATAATTAACAGATCTCTGTCAGAAAGTTATGTTCCCACACTATGGAAAGTCTCACACATAATTAACAGATCTCTGTCATAAAGTTATGTTCCCACACTATGGAAAGTCTCACACATAATTAACAGATCTCTGTCAGAAAGTTATGTTCCCACACTGTGGAAAGTCTCACACATAATTATCAGATCTCTGTCAGAAAGTTATGTTCCCACACTATGGAAAGTCTCACACATAATTAACAGATCTCTGTCATAAAGTTATGTTCCCACACTATGGAAAGTCTCACACATAATTAACAGATCTCTGTCAGAAAGTTATGTTCCCACACTATGGAAAGTCTCACACATAATTAACAGATCTCTGTCAGAAAGTTATGTTCCCACACTATGGAAAGTCTCACACATAATTAACAGATCTCTGTCAGAAAGTTATGTTCCCACACTATGGAAAGTCTCACACATAATTAACAGATCTCTGTCAGAAAGTTATGTTCCCACACTATGGAAAGTCTCACATAATTAACAGATCTCTGTCAGAAAGTTATGTTCCCACACTATGGAAAGTCTCACACATAATTAACAGATCTCTGTCAGAAAGTTATGTTCCCACACTATGGAAAGTCTCACACATAATTAACAGATCTCTGTCAGAAAGATATGTTCCCACACTATGGAAAGTCTCACACATAATTCCCCTACACAAAGGAGGCCCCTCCACAGATCTAACCAATTACCACCCCATAGCTATTCTCTTGCCACTCTACAAAATACTAGAGAGATGCATTCATTCTCAAGTCTCAGATCACCTCCTTGCTAACAACCTCCTCTCAAACACACAACACGGTTCTGACCTAATCATAGCACCACCACCGCCTTACTCTCTTTCTCTAACACTATCCTACAAAATAAAAATGCAGGTTATCTCTCCTCAGCTACCTTCCTAGACCTCTCTAAAGCTTTCAACATGGTCCCACACAAACAACTCATCTCTCTTCTCAATAACCTATCCTTCTCTCAGCTAGTCATCAACTGGTTTCAGAGTTATCTATCTGACCGCCAACAAGCAGTTGTTTGGCAGGACAACCTATCCCCCCAACTACCAGTCTCCATAGGAGTTCCCCAAGGGTCCCATCCTGGGACCCTACTCTTCTCTATTTCCACCAATAATCTAGCCTCCACCACAACACATGGCACACTCATACAATATGCAGATGACTCAACCATCATCTGCACAGCCCCCTCCCTACCAGAACTGCAAAAAGTCACACAGGAAGCATTTTCTTCTATTGAAACTTGGTTATCCGATGCCCAACTAATACTCAACCCAAACAAAACAAAATGACTAATCTTCCAACCCACCAAACTTACCCTAGACAGCTCTCACTTTAACATCACAGCAAAAGACAACACCACCATCTATCCTACAGAACACACCAAATTACTAGGAGTAGAAATAGACAATAAACTGAACTTTGACATTCACATTTCCATGACCATTAAAGTGCACAAAAACTAGGAGCATTATATAGAAATCAGCAACTACTTACCAAAGCAGCTAAAATTTCAGTAGCAAATTCTCATCTTATCTCTACCCTACTCTATGCCTCTCCAATATTTACTAACTTTAGACAATGCGACCTAAATAAGCTCGAAACCTGCTACAACAAAATCGCCAAATCTCGCCACAGGGGCTTCCTACCATACTCACCACTGTCTCTCACTAGCAGAACTGGGCTGGCTAGAGCTCCCCCACCTTCTTTAATGGTACCAACTCGCACTCGCCCACAAACTAATAAACGAACTACTAAAAGTCCTATCCCTCCAGAATCTACTCCAACCCTACATAACCATGAGACCACTAAGATCCAGCCACAAAAACCTCCTACAGGTCACAAGAGCCATTAACTCTGCTGGAGAAGCATTATTCTCCTGCACTATAGCCAAACTCTGGAACTCCCTCCCATCCTCAATTACCTCTGTAACTTCTTGCACCCACTTTAAATCCTTACTAAAATCACACTTCAAAACTTGCCAGATATGCCCTTGCAACCCCCCCTCTAATACCATCCACTCCCCCCACCCACTACCTCTCTCAGCCCCTATCAACAACCTACTCTTAGCAAGCTTGGCTACTCATGTTCCCAGCTACCTACCACATAATACTAAATTCTTGTAGCAACAACTGCTAATGTCTGTTATGTACCTCCAAAACAAATTGTATCAATTGTTCACTGATGAATTTCAACTACATTTGTAACCATGTTTAGTATATGTCACCATATTTTGAAATTGTACTATGTTCTACAGCTGTTTTACATCTGTTTTCTTCTTGTCTTGCATCCTTAACTGGACTAATGTCTATATTTAAATGCTATGCTTTTTAACTGTATAATGCAAATAATACTTAATGTACAGCTTTTCTCCCCGGGCCTCCGCTGAAAACGGACCTGTGTCCAGTCAGACTCTCCTGGTCAACAAATGTAAATAAATAAATAATGAATAAATAAATAAATAGTTGTCTGTAAATGCCCTATATACCTGAATAAGGTCTCCTCTTAAATATCTATATGAGACACTGTACAAGTTCAGATATTTTAGTCTTTCATAATAACTTAAATGCTCACATTCATGGATACCCATGTTATATGTCTGCTGTACTCTTTCAGTTTACCCATGGTTGTTTTTTTTTAATAAGGTTTCCTTGTCTAACTAACAAACAATGATTTCATCAGGTTCTGATTTCCTAGACCTTATAAATCTTTTTATACAACATATATATATATATATATATATATATATATATATATATATATATATATATATATATATATATATATATATATATATATATATAAGCGAACAATAACCCAAGACTTCACTGATGGATGAAAAGGCAGCAAAGCACCAAAGCACAAATAAAATCCAAGATAAACTTTATTCCAAGTTTCCAAATTTCCACGTAAGCGCTTTCACGGTGTAATACCGCTTCCTCAGACGTGATACAACTGAACAAAAGGAAACACATTATATAGACTGACATCACTTCCTCTATTAAACAATTAAATAAAATTAAACAATCAAATAGAATCAATTAATTAACATTCATTGCAGGGTAGATGTAAAAACCAAACTAAACTAAAACCTATCAATGCCAAAAAATAGGAAAAAATGTATGTGTATGTATATTGACTCAATATTAAGTCACAAGTGTATGTCTGATAGTAAAAACATGAATCAATAAATATCATAAGTAACAATCATAAATAACAATCAAAAATAAAAATAACAGTCATAAATAACAAAAGCAGAGTGTGAGTGACTAAACTCTACTGAGGGCTCATCATTTGAGTGGCCTAGCTTTTAATATGGGTTTCAATGAGACACTCTCATTGAGTCCCCTACCTAAATGTGCCCCCAGACGAAGAATCCACTTGAGTTCAGATTCCTCAGTTGAGTTAATTATATCCCCACCCCTGCTGTTAACTATTTGTGTGTAAAACTTGAAATAAAAATGCATGCCCTTGACCATTTTGAATCATATGTTTTGCTATAGCGCTGGTTAATTCACCCCTGTTGAAACAATAAATGTGGTCCCTTATCCGTTCACAAAGTGACCTATTCGTTTTTCCTATATAGAAATGAAAACATTTCTGACACACGGCCACATAGACAAGATTCCTACTACGGCAGTCAGAGACACACCTGATCTGCCAGAGGCGCCATCATTTGGATTACGGAAAAACCTTGACGTGTCAATGTAGTCACATTGGGGACAGGAGCCACATTTACGTGTTCCATAAAGACAATCGGCTGCATTAACCCTATCTGGTAAGGTAAGTTTGGGAAAGCACAACTGTTGTTTGAGATTCTTTAAATTGCTGTAAGCATAGGAAGGGCAGTTTCCAACAATTGACCTAATATTGTCATCTGTCACCAGAATATTCCAGCTGTTCAGAATCGTAGATTGTATCATGTTTATATTCTCACACGGTAGTATCAACGGTGACGAGGACACCCGCAGCACAGGTGGACACAGGTTCATTGAAAGCAGAGAAGAAAGGTTCCCCTTAGAGGATCTAAGTCTAGATACATCACCACAAATATGGGTTACCCTATCTGGTGAATAGCCCCTAGCGAGGAAGGTTCTCTTAATGTTATCTAGCTCAATATGAAAGACTTGATCTTCGGAGCAAAGGCGTGAAATTCTGAGGGCTTGACCTCTGACAATATTGTCAAAGGTTCGGGGATGGTGCATACTGTCAACAGCCAGATATGCAGCTCTATAACATGGTTTTCTATAAACTCTGCTGGCAAACCCACTGGGTGTTTTGTAGATAATGACATCTAAATAATTAACAGAGACAAAAGACATCTCCATTGTAAATTTGAGGAAACTACTAGTGTTATTAATATAGTAAAGAAAAGTTGGTATCAAACTTGCCTGGCCAGACCATAAGATGAAAAGGTCATCTACAAACCGTTTGTAGAAGGCCACATCCGGATGGTTCAAGATGTGTTCCTTCTCCCACGCAACCATAACAAGGTTTGCGTATGAGTTCGCACAGCTAGTGCCCATCACTACGCCCGTAGTTTGTCTGTATATATTGTCCAAGAAGATGAAATAATTGTTCTCAAGAACAATCTCAAGTAGCATACGTAAAAAGTCTGCCTCTGTGGGAGCCATAAAGTCATATAAAACACTTCTGACCATCTCTAAACCCTTCTGATTTGGTATGCAAGTAAAAAGTGAGACCACATCCAGAGTCATGAGGTAAAAAGTGGAGGTATCGCTATTGCTTGCACAGAAATTATAAAGATCTTGTAAAAGATGTCTAGTATCCCACAAAACCTGTGGGAAATGTTTCAATATTGACTTGAGCCTACTGTCTAAATAGATAGAGACTGGCTCAGTGAGCCAGCCTGCCCCAGCCACTATGGGTCTAAGGGGTGGGAGAGTGTTATGTTTATGAACCTTGGGTAACCCATTAATTTGTGGTGTAACAGGATGTTCCACCAAAAAATAATCAAATAGCTCATTGGTCAAGACATTCAAGGACTTACTTTCAACTAATGTGTCAACTACTCTGCTACAAGACTTCTCAACTTCTGACGCATTGACAGAAATGTATGATTCTCCATTTAACATATCAAGCATAGAATCTACATAAAACTTTCGATTCATCACAACTATTATACCGCCCTTGTCAGCTGGGCGAATTATTATATTCTCATTAAGTCTCAAAGAATTAAGAGCTTTACGTTCATTTTCTGACAAATTCTCAGTAAAAATCCAATTCAGATCACCAAAATTAGCATACAAGTCTTTCTCAGCACTTCTAAGAAAAACTTCCAAATTAGGATGTAAAGGTGGATTAATGAGGCTCCGTTTTTTAAAGGAATACTGATGACTAATCGGTTGTTTATTAAATATTAATTTAAGATTAATGTTTCTCACGAATAATCTCAGTGCAACAAGCACTTCACCAATATCAGTACCAGTCTTAGGGATAAATGTCAAACCTTTGTCGAGTAGATGTAATTCATCCTTAGTCAAGGCATAGTCTGAAATGTTCAGGGTTAGAGATTCGTTCCCCAACGCTGTCTCTGTGGAAGCTGCTGGGCCTCTGTGTAAGATTCCCTGCGTTTCGAGCTCCTGTTCGGCTCGTGTTCGACAGGCCTCTTCCTGCCAGTCCTGATAGGTAAAGGGATTTGTGGAAAATCCTGCGATTCTGGCCTCTGCAGCTTATCTAACTGTATTTTGCGACGCACTACTGTGCTAGTTCTTGTCGCAGCCGAGGAACCCGTGGTAGAAGAATTCAACGGTGCCTCGGCAGGAGTGAAATAGATCGAAGTAACCAACTGTGAGGTGTTCTGGCCGCCAGAAGCAGTGTCCGTTGCTGAATTGGCGACATTACCAACTATGGTAGTCGCTGGGTCTATTGCTGCCTCCTGGACGTCCACCAGTGGCTGCACGGCATTATAGACAGCTGGTTCTGCTGTGTAACCAACCCTGTTGGAGTTCCTGGTGTTACTACGATTTACTCCATTAGGAACCTCAGAGCTATTTATTGATTCATGTTTTTACTATCAGACATACACTTGTGACTTAATATTGAGTCAATATACATACACATACATTTTTTCCTGGTTACTTCGATCTATTTCACTCGCCGGTGCCCAAGGCACCGCTGAATTCCTTCTACCACGGGTCTCGGACAAGAATCCAGTACAGTACAGTAGTAAGAAAATACAGTTAGATAAGAGATAAGCCAGAGGCCAGAATCGCAGGATTTTCCAAATCCCTTTTACCTATCAGGACTGGCAGGAAGAGCTCCTGGTTAAACACAGTTTAACAGGAGCTCAAACGC
>NC_056741.1:1935754220-1935814220 GCF_019279795.1 Protopterus annectens
ACAGTAAGTTCTTGCTGAAGTATTCTCCAGTCATTCTTACTAATTTTGTCTCCTCAATTTAATTTGCTTGGATCAGTTCTTTTACAATGAAAATCTAATTTGATTTCAGTATCTGAGCATACCTGGATGTCACTAGGACAACTTATCACCCTTTGTGTGAAGCCAAACTGTTTTGCATAAGATTTTGTAAATATATTTATAATGTTTTCTGTCTGAGAATAAATTTGAGAATCTACACATAGTTTATCAACTTACATTTCTTTACACCTGCCATATCTTATGTGTTTATAAAATGTTTTCCCATTATACTCAATATCTTTATATACATTTTCTTCACATTTTTCTTGATCCTGTCTCACACTGTGCTTAATTTGTTTCTCTAGCTTATTTATTTCAGTTTTCATAGTTGTAGTTTGACCACTTTTCCATTTCTTGTATTTTTTTATCTCCCACTTTAATCAAGTATCTTGTTCTTATGGAAATGTATCCTCCTGATGCTGTGTGCCTAGATCCTGATGTTAAACACTTCTTTGATCTGTTTGCATTCAATTTCTCTTTCCACATTCCTTCTGCAGTTTTTCCACTGAACACATCACTCCAGTTAGTTTTACATAGTGACTGTTTTGCTTCCATGTAGTCTGTTATTAATCTTCTGTGCATTGGTTTACATTTCAGTTTGGCAGAATTATCTGGAGCTCCTTTACATTACACATGAATGTGTGCAGTAGATTCTGCTCACTATCACTCGCAGTCCGCAGCACTTCTTAACAGTAAAGATCAATAAATCTCAAACCAAGACAGGATTGTGTAGATAAATTCTGGATTGTCCTCTCTGCAGGCTGTGTGAATTTGTAGCTGACTAGGCCTCTTGGGATGGCTAGAGTTTGCCTGTCTATTACCTATCCCTTTCTAACAACTAACTGTGAAAATTAAATGTAAAACAACAAAATATTAATCAAAATAAATCTTGTCTACAAGCTGTCCAGTCCTTCTTACAAACAATGAAAAGCAGTGGTAAAAATAAAACATAAATTCAAATAAAACTTCTCTTACCAGGCAACTGCAGAGTCAATCACAAACCGAGACAGGATGAGTTGGATAAGCTCTGGGCATCGATGGGTATAATTGTGCCAGAAAAATTATAAGGGGTCACTCTGAACAGGAAGGTCAAAAGGGGATAGAGAAGGAGGCACAGGCAGCAGATTGTAGGAACTAACTATGCCTTTGAATATACCGAAGTAGTTTTCCAGAGAAGGTTTTGAACCCATGGAATTGACTACTGGATTGGGTGGTGGAGAGAGATTCTACACAGACACTAAAAAGAACATGGGATAAATTGAAAAGGGTGAGGAAGAAGGTAGCAATGGTGGTGAGGTAAAATGTTAAGGCACTTAAAAGGAAAGACTATATAGATTTATTATCTAAATTTTGCCATTAAGCAAATATAATGTAATATAAACCAGAAGTAGTTAATCACTACTACTATATCTTTGTGTATAGGACATTTTCAAATGCTTCAACTGTAAGAAATTTGATCTGCATCCAGAAGAAACATGCATAAATGCAAAAAAGATGTTAGCCTTCCTCACAGTGTGAAGATCTTTCCAGACAGTCCTTCAGCCAGGAACCTTGCAGTTACTGACATACACTATTTTAGTGATGTGGCACCTATGTCTCTAATGCAAACAAGTAACCTGTAAATGGTTTATCTCCCAAACCCATGCTTACACTTATCAAGGGTATCAGATATTTGGGATGCGTGGATAGGCTTAAAAAGACCCTTCTGGTCATTAACCTAGTAAACACATATGAACCTATAAGCAAAGAGAAAGTCACTCTCATCAGCTGTGCATGTTGGCATTGATAATTTCAGAGCAGGCAGTCCATTCAAACCTAGTTCTGCAAACAGTTTGTATCACAATCCAGCAAAAAGGCAGGCATTTTAATTAGAAAGATGTCAGTTTTCACAAGTGGGCCCTGTATAGAAAAGTTTTCCTGGGCATAGTAAAATAGTGAGCGAGTCCCATGGTAGCTCTGGTTGTAGCACATCTGAACAGTCAATATCCTGTGCTCTACATTAAGTTACCTTGTCTTTTATCAATAGCACTGAATGCCTTTTTAACTCCTTCAAACCAAATTTTCTTATGTCTTCCCTCTAACACCTCTAATATCAAGATCATGTAGACATAATGAGTGAAAAAGCACGTCTAATTTTTCTTACATGATTCTGACCAAGGCAACTACAGCTCAATATACTAACTCAAATGTCAGTAGTAGAGCCTTCACCCATGCATCACAGCTGCCACTTTAACATGGAGATCTCCAGACATCACTAACAATCATTTTTCCTCTCACAAGGTCTTGCCTACTTTGAAAGAGTCTAAAAGATCAAATATCAGAAAAATCTTACCTTTCTATGGGAGTATTTTTTTTTTCTTTTTTGCCTGATATAGAAATATGTCTACTAATGCAGAATGAATTTTAACTCCAAAAGTATTAATGTATTTAGTGTCTTTGTTCAGAACAGGTCTGTTTCATTGGTGAAAGTATGTCTTTCAAACATTTCTGCTGTTTTTCCTGTGGTAGTTACTTTAGTTAACATAGTTGTTAAACAACCTGTAAAAAGTATTTTCTATTTTAAACCTACTAGTTGTTCAGTCCCTCCACCTTATAACTTATATTTAGTATTAGAAAGGCTGACTTTATCTCTCTTTGCCCCAGTTATATCTGCTGACATGATATGTCTGTCTATCAAGACTGTTTCAAGCCATTGTTAGTTCCACTAGAAGGATTTTTGAATTACAAGCTCTAATGTGTAAGGCAATGTTTGCAGTCTTCCAGCTAACTTAGCTAAAATTCTGCTATAAAATCAACCGTCTTCCATCACCCACAGCAAGACTAGCTATAGCTAAGAATATTCTGTTACTTAAACTGATGATGGTCTTCCTTTTCTGCTACTGCAGTTATCTCAGAATACCAATAAAATTCAAATAAGAAAGTTCAAGATTTGCAAATTCAACTCTTAGTAGGCCCTTTTACATATCACTGCACTGCAAATGTCTTGCAAACACAAATTGGTTATCTTTGCCTAACAGGGCAACGCTTATTCTAAGTACAGTTATCTTCAAAACACTAAAACAAGGTCACTGCCAACCGCTTGAATGCAAAATTAGTACCCAGTAAAGCGGCCGTGATCTCAGAAGCTCCCAGAGGAACAGTCTTCGCCTGTTCCACCCACCATTTATAATTACTATTGGGCAAAAATCCCTTTCCAGACTGGACCCTCCACTTGGAGCCACTTGTCTACTGAAGTAAAAATCAAGAAACCACTGACCAATTTATGAAATTAATAAAAGATCACCTCTGGACATAATCTAAATGTAGCTGTTATCATGACAATGGTTAATCTGTTTTACTAACACATTTACAATATTCTAGGCTAAAGCTGAGACCGTCAGTGATGTGACAGATATGACTGAAATGCATTGTCTTTGTTTAAATTTTGAAAATATATTGTAATGGTTATCATGGACTGTAGTGTAGTACTGTCTAATTTCTTTCTCTTCTGTGATGAAGTGTGCACAGCTTTGAATTTTCTAAATGTATGATGATAAGCTATCTTCTCCTTATGTATGTATGTATGTATATATATATATATATATATATATATATATACACATACACACACTTGCATATACATATATAGAAATCTTGAGAAACTGTCTATTGATCCAGTGCTGATACAAAACACTGCATTTGTTGCACATGGAGCTCAGGTCATTGCTGAAAAGGTTGAACAGAGACCAGTCTACGTTTCTAGTTATCAAATAGTAAATAAGTAAGTAATTAAATTAATAAAACAGATCTCTGAATTTAACCTGAATCAATAAATTCAGATTCAGTTTTTTCCCAACAAAGTAGAAGGAATTCTGCACTTCACTGATTTTAAGAATGACTAATTCTTTGTTTCCTTCATGAAGGAAATATAGGGTCATCCAGTAACAAAACAGGCTGTTTTAGAATGTGTTAGCTAAGTTAACTAATTGCATCATTTTCTGCTATGATAAGTTCAGCAAAGCAAAGGACTCCTGAAGGATGAATGGATTTGACTGAAGTCCTCTTTAGAACTGTATCAGAGCATCTGTAAGATTGTAACAACCAAACAAAAAGGTTCATGCAGCTTGGTGGAACCTTAGTTGTCTGGTTGTTCTAATTTGTTCTATGCATCTGTGAGATTGTCACATGATCATCTTTCCACAGCTTGTAAAAACATTATAACATTATACACTGGATATCCAATCTACCATAGAGCAGGCCTTGCTGCTACTGAAAACATTATAACATTATACACTGGATATCCAATCTACCATAGAGCAGGCCTTGCTGCTACTGATCAGCAAAGTATACTATAGATTGATACGCTTAGAAAGCCTATAATCTGCACTGCTTTGTAATCTTCCAGTATAGATGTATGAATCCAGCAGTAAGTGTCGCTACAGTATGTATTGTACAGATGCGTGATAAGTTGCCATTATGGTAAGCCTTTGAAACCAACTTCTATCAGTTGAAGACCAAATGGGCAAAAATCAGGTATTATCACATAACCCGGGCAATGTCAATAAATTGTGAGAAGTCTTGCTTGATTCATGTTCAGCGCATAGACTTTGCAAGCATAGATGTAGATACTTTCCAGTTCTAGTCATTTCTGCCCAGAAAGGCATAGTTTTTGCAGCCTGTGTGAAGACAGGATGCCAGCTCAAGCTTATGTCTTGCTACTCTTTTTTTGGCCTGATGGCTAACTCTGTCTTCATGGTACCATTTGCATGTCCGAGAAGGTGAGCATTGAAATAGACTGAGAAATATCAGTGATTTCAGAGCTACCAAATATCCTTGGACTTCCATGTCGTGTAGTATCTCTGTAGATGGACACTGGAGTGATAGAACACCCTCCATCAGTCTTTTAGTGGCCCCTCCATCAGTCTTTTGGTGGCCTTTCCCTATCTACAGCTGAACTTATCACAGATTGTGATGACAGATGTTTCACTTGTGGAGAAAGCAGTTCACCTATACACCCACATGATTCAAGAAGGGTGACTGTCTTCTGTAGCAAGTGCTTCATATCTACTAGCTGGAGCTATGAATAGTCTATTTGGTTCTGAAAGCCTTGGAGACAAAATAGTTGGTAGAACTCTTTCTCATGTAATCAGACAACCAGTCTGTTGTGTGGTTCTTGAGCAGTAAGGGTGCATATGATCTGGAGATGATTCTCATCTGGTAGTGAGCCACAAAAGACATCACTCCCTCATCATTTTATATTCCTGGGAAAGTGAGCAAGTTGCTGGACTCCCTGAGCCAGTTTTGTAGTGCCCCCTTGGAGATCTGAATTGATAGTCCTTGTCTGCTTAGAGTTTTCTGTAAGTGGGATGCTGTGAAGATTGATCTACTCTCTGCCTGGGAGAACATGATCCTTCCCCATTCTGCTCATTTCAGCAGGGCAATGGGAGGAAAAAGTGGATGCCTTTAACCTTCTGTGGCATTGAGAAATTCCTGTGATAATGGACATTATTGTGCAGATCCTCCCATTACCACTGATTCTATGCTTTGTACATCAATATTTGTGGAAGAAAGACTAACACTTATTCTCATTGATGGGTGAGAGTGGTGAAATTTCAGGTACTCAGGTCATAGGAACTTAACAGAATGCTTCTTGCACTAGTAATGGATGTTTCCCATGATTGGGGTGGCAAACAAATCACCTCATAGCCATGATCCTAATGTTGATCACTGATGTCAGCAGATTGGTCAGCTTATTGTGGCTACTAGGTAGCCTTCCACTCTGATGGCATGTGTGTCCAAGTTGAAACAGCTCTCATTTGAGGCCATGTGGTACTGCCTCTCAGTCACTCAGCTAGCAGCTGACTTTTGCTTATCTCAGACATGTTTATGACTTGGTTTTTAGTTACTGCAAAGTCAGTGTCAATGTATCAGCTATTTTGTGCATTGTGACCTCATGCAGGACAGGATGTTGACCCACAACTGGCAAACTGGCTAATGAAGCAATCGTTGAAAGGCTTGCTACATCTTTGCCCTCCTTTGAAGAACCTGTCTCCCCTCCATGGAACCTGAAGTTCATAATCAATGGACATGCTTGTTCATTGTTTGAGCCCACTAGCTCAGCTGTGTTGAAAGGTCGAAGGTCATTTCTTGAAAGACTGTCTCGCTAGTAACTGCAAGCATTGTGTGCAGTAACTCAGAGCTTCAGACCCTCATGGATAAGGTAATTTATGAGGCTCAGGTGCCCTGTAGGACTAACCTCATTGCTATTTATAGTGTTTTCTGGGTTTTCCTTGAAAAGGTGCATTCATCTCCTTGGTTTCTTTGCTAGGGCAGAAATCAGGAGAGAGGGTCTTCAAGCTCTGCATGATTGCAGTTATCTCAGCTGTTATCTGAAATGGGTGCATGAATTCAGGAAGATGTTCATGCCATATTCTTTGCTTTGGTGAGGGGAGGGCCTACAGCTACAGAACAGTTACTCTGCAAGTTGAATACAAACTGTATTATCAGGAGATCATTGAATACTGGACTGTGGCAGGGCTATCCATGCGGTGGTGTAGGCCTTGGCTCGAGATGATTGTCACTGTTGAAGTCACATCCCAACCCCATGTGCAAAATGGGAAAAAGGGCTTGAGGATGGATGGATGGATTGATAAGTGCTGAGGTCTAAGCCCACTCCATTAGTGATGTGGCTTCATATCGCTCATACTTCAAAAATGTCTTCATTGCAGACATTTGTGCAATAGCCACTTAGTCTTCACTAGATACCTTTTCCAGGCACAACTGATTCAATCACAGTTGTAGACAACTATAGTAGATGTGCCTCCTTTTATACGAATGTACTTCAGGATTCAGCCTTCTGAACCTTGGTTTTAAGTCTGTCATCTGTTTTTTTCCTCACAGTTTTAGATTCTTTTCACCCAGTAAGGAGGGTCCTGATGTTACATATAATTATAACAAATATATTCTTTCCATATCAGTTGATTGATAAGATGACACTCCATCTTGAGTCTAGAATACCTTCTTTCCTACCCACTGTTAATGGGCTCTTCTCCATCCACCGTCGGATGTCAGTGTTTCCTGTAAACTGATTAAATATATACTTACATATTTGTTAACACTGCAGGGTCAGATCTTTATTGTTATTTCTTCATTTGCTGGAATGTGTTGCTGGTGGTGAGGGTGTGAACTAATGGGTTTACCGGACTAGTATGCATATGTATGAGGTGTGATGTCACAGCATGCACCAGTATAAACAAAGTGACATCTCTGAGTGTAGGCTTTTTCAGAAATGTGTCAGGTTTCATTTGTGGAAAGAATTACCTCAACCAAGGAGCCATCAATGAAGTTTCTGTCAGAGATAAGCTACAATGTTAAGAATACACTTATTTCCCCAAAATGGTTTTAGATCAGTATTCCAAACATTATACCAGTTCCCACATTGAATCAACTTAAGGTCTGGTGACATAGTTAGGAAAGTCTGTAGAAGTAGATCATATCGTGGTCTGACAAAGAAACTGATTCTATATCCAAGTCTGAAGTAATAACTTCTAACTGAGTAAACTGAGTGGGTGGCTCTTTTGATAGGTGTCCTGATGACAATGACCTGAATAAAACCAAATACCTGCATAATCTGGAATAACTTTTCTGGAGGAAAACAGTTTGCTACTGAAACAGAAGTTTAAGCTGCTCAGACCAAATCAGTTTGAGTGATCTCAGTGCTTCTGCAGTCTGACCACATTCGTAACAACTGGGAATCCTTGTAATGTAATGTATATCATATTAATAATAAGAAAAAGAAGAAGAAAAAAAATTAGCTGAAAAAAATTTTTTTAGATAAAAATCAACACATCTAAGTCCTAATGAATGAACTGATATTTGGGTCAATCAGACTGCAGCCAGAATCATTAGCAATATAGAGGATTATGATTGAGTATCCAGTCATAATGAACGTGTTATGTGTGTGAGACATGGATGTCAAATTCACCTTGAAACTGAAGCTAGAAAAGTAAATACTGACATCTGTTTTGTCACATATGGGTGTTCTCCCCGGAATCCTTTTGTATCTTGCTTTCCTTCTAGGAAAAGGCTTTATTTATCTAGCCTTATCCTAATCCTTTCTTGTATCATAGCTTGCTGGATTTTGGGAATGTAATTCATACTGCACTTGGAGCCTCTTGATGTGTGATAGAGATCATGATAGAACAAGTAAACCACACAGAATTACTGGATGTCATTGTAGAAGACCAGATGAAATTTGACCAGCATACATCACATGTGGTTAAAAAAATCATCAAAAACTAGGTACATTATACAGAGTAAAAACCCACCTCACTAACAGAGCCGGAAGATGTACAGCCTCTACTGTCTTAGTGCCATCTCTTGTCTATGCTGCCTCAGTCTGCACTAAACTTCGTCTCACAGCTGTACATACTGGAGCAATGTTATAATTAAATATGCAAATTTGCAGTAAACTGTAACAATAGAGCACACCACCACCTAACGGTCAGAAAATTCAAATGGTTAGAAATACCACATTACATAGCTCTTTCTCAGCTAATAACAATGCATAGACCTTTATAAGCCAGAAAATTGCTCAGCCCTTAACAACTTAATACAAAATTACTCCCTCAATAGAATTTTATGCTGTAGAGAAAAATACACTGATCACTATCACCAAATCACCTATTTTTGCAGGTGACTTTATTCAAACATTGTGGCTAAACTATGGAACCACATTCCAAACCCAATGAAATCCATTCAGAATGCAAACTCATTAAAACACAACTAAAACTGTACCTGTCGAATCAATGGTTCTGCTCCTGTACATCTCCAGGACAAATGCCATTGTTTTCTCCATCTTGCCATATCTTCAAACTGTTTCTTTTCTTTCAGAATCCTATACCTCAGAACCGCTCTTCACCAATGCCTGAATAGTTTTATCAGGATCTCCCAGCTATATTCATTATTCTGTGACACTGCTCATCCCACCTCTGTGCTTCTAATATAAACCTTATTATAGTGATTTTATATATATACACACACACACACACATATATATATATATATATATATATATATATATATATAAACTTGTCTCTAAACTTCCTTTATACCTCTGCTCTAAATTTCCATATCAGCATTTTCTGCCCTACCTAGCTCTTTCCCCTCACCTCAGTCAGTTTCTTTGAATTTCTAAGCACATGATCTGTTATCTATCTTTCAAAGCCACTACAACACCTCTTCAAATGCTCGGCGTTCAGTATCCACAAATCCATTAGTATCTTTTATACTCTTTCATATGAATGTAATCTAATTAGACGCATTTTATGTGTATTATTTAATGTCTTTTCATGTATATTACTGAATGCATGTTTAAAAATGTTTGTAATATGTTAGACTTTTTCGGCTCTAAAAAAAGCTTTTTGACTAAACCTTGTCAAACAACCCCCCATAAACAAAAGCAAAATAGATAACTACAAATAAAAATGAAAATAAATAATATAAATAAATAGTCCTTCTAGTGGCATAATATCCACTAGTTGGGCCAGATGTGTCAGTTCATGTTTCAGGTTGTCCTGTATTGGGAAAGTTCTTTATGCATTTAGACAACTGCATATTCTTAATGGACTCAAACTTCTGAGTTATCTCACAGGACTTGGCTGTGAATTTTCTTGACCCAGTTAATCAGGCAGTCATACTATTGGACAATACAAAGATGCGTTCCAGACTGTTCCTAAACAACATATTGCAGTTCAGGTGCTCAATCATATGTTTCTATTCTGACCTAAAACTTTTGTTTGTGAAACTCACTCAGTCATGGGTAAAACTCATTTAGTTTATTGTTTTCTTTCTTTCTTTCTTTTTTTGCAAACAGCATCTTGGTGAGTGGAGTTTCTGGTTGTTGTTACTTCTACTTAAGAATGCTCATAGTTTCAGGGATCCTATCTTGACTTTCAGGATGTGATTTCCGTTGCTCAGAACCCTTTGCTATATTCCCGAACTGATAGATGAACTAAGGATAGAAAAGTGTGCTTAAGAGGTTCTACACATTTAGAAGTGAAGAATCCTTATATATTGTCTCAAACCAAAAGTCAGAAAAATTCAGCCTTACATTCTATGATACTGCATATCATGCAAAGATTAATATCCACTTTGCAGTAGGAATAATAACTTTTATTACCTGTATTAAATAATTGCCACCATCGGTATATTGCACTGTTGTTTGTGGAGATCCAACTACCTTTCTCTCAAGCAGTGCATGTTTTTGCAGGACTTTATTACAGATCCACCTTTTATGGATTTTATTTTTAATTTTTATTTTTATACTTGCTGACTCTCAAACCACTGCTGACCACTATCACCCATTAATTCCACTTCGTGAGTGAGGACATGATCATGACAGACTGTCTTCTGGATAGCGATCATAGTTTTTAGTTCATTTTTTCCCACCTCGCTGGTTCCTCTAGCGCGTAGGTTGCTAACTGAACCTGTGTCATCAGTTTCAACCACATTGTTTCCCATTTTTACATGGGTTTGGAGTGTCACATCTATGTTAGTCAACGTGATGAAATCACCTAGAACCAGTGTCATCTGCGTAATGTTCAGTGATTCATCTGTCTATTCTATGGATGCAATTGATACTGGAAATAACCCTGTATCTCAAGACTAAAGAGTAATGCCGCTCCTTATTTGTCATTCACCACTGACATATATATGAGCTTTGTTTTAAGTTTACAAGGGTCAAGCTTCCAAGCCCGGTAATGGTATTTGCTTAATCATTTTCAGTTTGTATGAGCCAATGACTTGAGGTATCCCTTTCAAATAATAATAATAAAAGTTGTTTTAGTCATTTGGTGGATGCCACTGAATGAGGGGAAGGGGAAGGCATACTAAGTCATATAGTATGGATTTCCACATTCTGATCCCCCACCGTAGTGAAAGTCCTTCTGCAGTTCTGCTAGGGCTTTCTGAAGCAGATGCGTGTGAAACTTCACCTAATGACCACACTGTCCTGTCACCCATCTTTCACTTCTGGTAATTAATGTTAAACTGTATTTTAATGAGCTTTTTGTCAGTATCCCTCAGCACACTCTGATCTGGGAAAATCCCCACCACCTCTTATTTCTAAATACGCTACCTCCAAATTTTAGCCAACTTGGATGAAAAGGTGCAACTTTAGAGAGCGAATATTCTACAGATTGTGGGTGTGAGAGCACAACCCCACATCAGGTGATGGAGAGCACAGCCCACTGCAAAACTATTACAGAAATATTAGCATAACGTAACTACATCATGCTTGTGTACCAGGTGACACCATGGCGATAAGATGGTTTGCTATAGACTGGGCACGATACATTCGAGTTTGGTAATCAAAGTACAGCCATCTCTACCACTCTCACTGCACTTGCGTATTTATGCATTTTTCATTAAAATTGACAAAATTTCTCCATGGTGTTGCCATAACTTTGTTTTTCAGGTTTTTTCTGTTGAGAACAACTAAAGCAAACAAGAACAGTACTGACTTTGACAATAATGATGTGAATGGAGTGCAAGTTGAAGTTGTTGTTGGTGACCAACAATTAGCAGTGCTATAAAAAAAATCAGCTCAGAAATTGCACCTTCTTACACTGAAACCATCACTTGTGTGATATGTTGACAAAATCCTTCCTAATGATCTACGTTTGTACTTATTTTTAATGCTACTTGTTTTTGCAGAAAATTTCTGGAGGCTGGGAAGCATGTATGTGTTGAGTACCCAATGACTTTGTCTGCAGCATCAGCTCATGAACTTTATAACATTGCTGATCAAAAAGGTAATTTTTGCAATAAAAACATTTCTCAGTATACAGCATGTTTCTATAGATATACATGTAAGCTATTAATAATCTTGAATATTATTAAATGAATACCTTCACAGTTATGCTCTGCATGATGATGTCTGCTGCTGGGTGCCAAATTCATTGCACTTTGGGTATTGCTTGCAATGGGCCTCTCTCTCTCTCTCTAATATATATATATATATATATATATATATATATATATATATATATATATATATATATATATATAATCTGGCCAGATGTTAAACAGTCAGATCATCTTCTTGGCTTACATGAGCTGCCTTTCAGAACAGAGTGTCCTGAGAATGTATTAAGCACCTGACAAAGTGGGCATTATAGTGAAATAACAGATGATCCAGGGGAGTTGTGAGGCCCAGCACCACAGGCAGAGAGCCTCACCACCCCTGGAAGATCTGTTATTTTCCTGTAATTCCCATCTGGATGGCTTTGTTGTCCTTAGAAAATGGGTTATTTGGCAAATTGTTTTGTATTTATTTTATTAGTAGTAAATAAATATGTATTTATATTTTTGATGTAAAATAGTTCCTCCATGTAAGATTTTAATAATGCCTTTGTCTACACGCAAACGTACACACATATATGTATATATGTATGTGTGTGTGTATATATATATATATATATATATATATATATATATATATATATATATAACCTGTATGCATGGGGATATATATATATATATATATATATATATATATATTCACTTTATAACCTCGAAATGCTGAAATATCGAATTTCAGTATCTCGAGACTATAAAACCGAATCCACAAAACACCGACAAACAAAAACCGCGAAACCACATAACCGAAAACACCGCACACACTACACTAAACATACAACACAACACCCACATCACAACATAAACAAAAAAACAACACACATACACAACTCACACACATAAGCAGGGGCAAGCACCCTGCACCCCTATGGGGCTGCGCCTTCACCCCTACTATATATACTAACTCCGAGATCGCACAAACACAACACAAAAGCTCACTCACACGCACATTCTCCAATCCCTCACACACACTCTAACTCCCACTCAAAACCCTTACAAAACGCTCACTTACCTGACATAACACCTACATCCAAACACGGCACCGCGCACCAACAAAACACAAACCCGGACATTACATAGCGCAACTTCATAACCGCAAATTCTACCTATTTTCGACATACGTCAAATTCGCGATTATGAACGTTCGCTATTTTTAACATTCGACTTTATAGCTTCGAGATACTGAAATTCGACATTTCAGTATTTCGATGTTATAAAGTGAACCCATATACACACACATACACACACACACACACACACACACACACACACACACACACACACATATAATAACATTGAGAATGTTGCCTCTTGGAGAAAAGAGAACTCTCCAGTATACCATAATCTCGAGTTTAATAAAACCTGTTTTCCAGTCAGATGTGGTTGTGCATAAGGTTTTAATCACCTATATGGCGCATATAAGCCTAGCAGCCCCAGAAAAGTTGTGGTAAACAATGGTTCAGATTCTAAAACAACTTAAATTCATGGGAAAATGCATTACTGAGTTCGAAGCGTTCTGTGAATTTTGGAAAAGTTGGAGCAGCATTGTTGTTTGGAATCCTGGACAGTGTCTGTACCATGGTTCCTTTGATCCATTTCCAACTTACTCATTGATGATGCACTACAGCTTAATTATTATCTCATTAGTTGTTTGTACTTTAATTCACATTCACAGGACTTGGTTTAAATCTGCACTTGCTTTATACAGTACGAGATTATTGTCTTATATTTACGGATTCCCCACGCAGCCATCATCTAATCTCAGCTTAATTACAACTGCTTGGCTAAGTCTAGTCATTGACATTTTGTTAAGTTTTATAACTGTCCTGCCTTCTTTATTCTAAGAGTTTCATTGTCCTTCCTATATACAAAAGGGCACATCCATTTTAAGCATAAAGTGGCCTACCAGGGCTTTACAGACACGAGCGTACAGACTAAACCTGTTTCTGTAAATATGTGGAGATTAGGTGACCCTTAAAGTTAGCCATGTGTGAAATTTCCTAGATGCAGAATGTATCCCAAAAGTTACTTGCACAGTTACACAAGGATTTCCTGTAATGTAAACACTTAAATATGTCAATGCTGAACTGCTACAGTGTGATGACACAGTTTAAGTATTTCTTTATGATAGCATTCCTTATGACTTGTCATTTGATACACATATCAAGCACTTGACTAAATGCGCAGGGAGTTGCAAGTTTTTCCTTGCAAATGAAATTGTATTTCTATGACATACAGTAATTCCTTTTCATACGCATGAAATAAATCTCCGGTAAAGCTATCTACTGACACAAATGTAATGGAAATAATACCTGCATTGCTTTGTGTGCCTTTGCTCTTAGCTTTTGTTTTCACATTAAAAGAAACATGCAAAAGGATTCTCTAAATGAAAAAGCTCAAGAGTATTCCTTTTCTGGCTAAGAGACTTCCTTTCTTGTGGCAGAATTATTTTTCATATGTATGAAAAGCAAGTCACTAAAACTGATCCAGACCCGAAATACTCTACTGCTGTTTCATCAACCGTTCATTTTATAAGAAGGCATCATTGGGTCCTATCTTTTCATTATTTATGGATCCATTTAAATAATGATGCCCATAATTCTTACAGGTACATTTTTTTTACTTGATTCAACATTGCTGATGTTCACCAAAGTACTGGTTTCAAACATATGTCCTTTCACTTTATTATTATGGTTCTTCTTTTACATGAAACTCGAGTGCCAAGTTTATCTCAGTTTTCTACCTATTAAAATCTCAAGTCTCAGTAGTTAATTGTAGTTTAATTTAGTAACTAAAGTTAAAGTTGTAGATAAGTTGTTTTTTAAAAAACATTCGATCATTTTCTGTACATATTCTTTGAAGGTTTGAACTGCTGGTTCTGCTAACCCATTCAGTGGGAAAAAAAGCTAAGAAGTATACAAGTATACATAATAAGAATAATTCCGTTTTCTTATATATTCTATGAATTTCTCAGAAATAATATTGAATTCTCCAGTATGATTGTTTGTCATATTCCAGAATTACTGAAACTTGTCCTTGGGCTTTCAAAATGTACAACTGAATCAGTATAGCTATAGAGTATGTAATCAACCACTTTGAATAAGCATCCATATCAGTTAAAAATTTTTGCCAAGAAACATTTGCCTGCATAACAAATGGGAGGTCTCTTCCATTTTTTCTTCACCTTTCAACAGATTTAGTAGAGGAGTAGTAGGACACATTTTGTGCTTTTCAGATGTACTACAATTGGCTTGTGTGTGGTTCAATGTTAGAAGCCATATTTGTTTGTTTACTTATTGGTTTAACTTAGTTGTTCGGACACAAAGTTCTTTTTCCGCTGTGAACCCATGAATATTTTTGACTTTGCTGTCTGCTGAGTAGTTTGCCCTCAACATCAGGATGCAGATAATTTGCATTGGCTTTCTGACCTACCAATTTATTTAACCCCTCCTCCAAACAAAAATCATTTTGCCTTTTAAAGTATAAGCCCACATTGCACATCTTCTATCTTGATTAACACGATTATGAAATGATTGTATCTATTCTGTCATTTACCATATGGACACTCGGGTAAAAATTCTGCATTTGCCACACTTTCTTTGCTGTTGTTTGAAACACAGCAAGAAGAGTGTACAGTCTATAATATAATCTCTTACATCTGGTCAAATATTTATGAGTGTTTATTGACACATACATTTTAGTGTCTTTGTCTCACACTACCTGTTAGTAAGCCTGTCTCACATTCAGCTTTGAAATAAGTAAACAAAATTCACTGTTTGGGAATGTAATATTGTTCCAAGCAGGATGCTGTCTTCAATGTAAGCTTTTAGCCATCACAGACACTGATGAAACTATCCAGTTTTATGATAAAAATGGTTATTGCATTACAGACTGAATTTTTTTTCTCACTAGAAGTTTAATTATTATTCTGGATGTGTTTCCAAAGCATATGAGACTAAGGTTGATATGCAAACCCTGGGAATGACCTTTCTGCATCATGTAGTTAGCCTTGGTGCGTAAATCTAAACTGTAAATACTTTACTATGTTTTTTAACACATCAATTATAGTTTTTACTTTGTCTTTAAGAACTGGTTTACATACATCCAGTTTCTGTACTAATTCCATTGACCAAACTCACATGAACAAATCTGGACAAGAGTCTGCAATAACAAAAGTAGTTTATTTACTTGCTTTTGAAAGAAATTTAAGCTGTACAGGATGTAGAACATTTACCTATTGTCCTACATAAACTTTCAGAGAAATCTTCAGTACTACTTTAAGGATGTTACTTTGGTAGCAACCCATAGCATTTGGATTTCTCAACAGAGAACATACCTCTTTTCTGGCCATTTCTCTATAGCTGGAAGGTCTCTCTGCATATGTTAAAACAAGATCCTCACCAGTGGCGGTACTGACATATGCATGTATGTAGTTCCCATGTTAGTAGTGTTACTGGCACTATGATGCAGAGGGATAAAGCCCTGATTTTCGCTCAGGTGACAAGACCAACCTGGATGCTGAAGGACCCATCCAGAAAGTGGAGCCATGAGTGCCAAATTCAGGGTCAGCCATCGTGAGGGACAGAGACTGCCCAACCTGCTAGACTAGCAACTTTTAACCATGGCTAGGGTGGAATGCTCTAGCTACTGGGTCACTTCACATGCATATGATTGCCAAACCATGTTTTACTTTGTAACCAGGTCATGTGTGGAAGCACTAGGGCAACAAGTGGGGCTAACCATTGCAGTCCCAGGTTTGGAACTATGATACTTGCCTAAGTGACAGAGTAGAGAAAGGGATCTGAAAGCCATCAGGCAATAGGGAGAAAAATAAAGACAAAACAAAATGAAAAAAAAAAGTAGTGATGCCAGCTTCATGGCATAAAAGGGATGGAGTCCTAATTGTTATTTACTTGACCAGAGTTCATCTACTGGCCTAGATGTTGGTGGAGCTGTCTGAGGAGAGGATTGATGAAACTATGTCTGCTTGATTCACTGTAGAGAGAGGGATAGGGATGTGTGTGTGTGTGTGTGTGTGTGTGTGTGTGTGTGTGTGTGTGTGTGTGTGTGTGTGTTTTTTTTTTTGTTTATGCCAAGGTGTGGACATTTTTCTGTTCCTAGCATTGCCCTTTAAGGGCTCAGCCTTCCTCTCTGTGTTGGCAGGAAGGCTGTGAAGGGTTTGCTGTCCAAACTTGTCTTTTTGTCAACTTTGCTCGAGCTGCCTGGAAGTTTGAGTGTATGGATTCTGCCATGATCCCTACTGGAAACGGCAGATGAGATGGATGCTTTTGCTTACAAAGGGTAGGGCTTTTTGAGGGCTAAATTACCAAATCAAGCATGTGACAGCCATGCACTACACATCACATGCTCATACCTTGTCTATAATGTGCCCATGCATAGAGGATAACATTAGGGCCTAGAAAGAAAATGAAGGACAACATTATGGCTGGCTGGCTCCCTGGATGGATGACAACATTATTGTGGTCTAACAGTCTTAAATAAATAAATTTGTATCAGTATCTTTCTACATATGTGTGTGTGTGTGTGTGTGTGTGTGTGTGTGTGTGTGTGTGTGTGTGTGTGTGTGTGTGTGTGTGTGTGTGTGTGTGTGTGTGTGTGTGTGTGTGTGTAATAAGCTGCATTACATAGTGAAGACTCTAGCTTGGCTCAGTCTTTCTTGCAGCTTTTACTTGAATTGTTTGTATGTGCGACCCTTTTACAATTTTTATCCTTTGGTTTGGATGTTATTTCAATTATTTTGCTGGCAAACTAATGTTTAAGGATATCAAGCTTGATTTTAATTTCTGTGTTTTTAAAGTATAGCCAAACCATCCACGTATGCTATACTAATGAAGAAAAAAAAACTTCTTACCCTTCTTTTTAGTTATTCATATTATTCAAGATGCTTTGAAAAGAGACCACTCAGAACCATGTATGCATACCATATGTACATGTCTTACAGAACCAATGGCAGTCACAATTTCACTGTTACCTGCAGTATCAAAAACATTAAAAGGAAACAGAAAGGCATCATATTTTTCAGTAGAAGGGGAGAGTTTTATATCATCCAAATGTATTCTGCAATCTCATTCTTCTGGCTGTCCTTCAAAACATGTCACTTTTTTGAAGACTTTTAAAAAAATGAGAGACTTTTTGATTGGCTGTCCAGGGAAGCTCTGTCTCTCTAAAATATTATTTTCGAAAGTTAAGACAAAACATGTCTGTCAAATGATGACTCTAAAAGAAAGAAACTGGATTGTTCCTTCTCTGCTAGTCACCTTCAATGACTTATATACTGAAAGCACAGCTGCCAAATACTAAAAGAGCCAATAGATTGTATAGGGCACTAGCAGATGATGCCTGTTGAAATTCCAAGGTTCCAAGGACTGTACAGTGGAACTACACTTGTACGGAATATATATATGTATATATATATATATATATATATATATATATACATAGAAAACAACATAGTAAACAGCAGTAACATCCAACACCACACTCTGAGGGAGCAGGAGACTTTAATAAAACAACAAGTTAAAAAATAAAAAATAGGTAAGCGCTTTCACAACATAAAGTTGTTTCTTCAGACCATTCAACAAAGTACTTCAAACACAGTCTTAATATAGTTAAATGATTAAGAAAATATCCAATCAAGAGCAACAAACAAGTAAAACCATCAAAAGATTAACTATGCATAGTTAATTACATTAGCTAACATCCCTGACCAATCATAACATACTAAGCAATCCTGTCCTATCAAAATAGGTATATGAACATAGCTACCTATCATTGCTAGATGTTTAAACAACCAATCAATAAGTGACTTAACCTATCATCTATAATTATTAATCATAATATCGTTGGCAAAATCCATAAACTTAATCATAATTCCACTACTACATGCCCAATACATCGCATTAGTCAGTAACAATTTTGACTAATAACACTATCATACATAACTGTATTAATTCCATCGTATATTGCAAACTGACATCATACGATTGAAAATACAAGAACTCAACTTCAGTAGATCAAAATAACATATTTATGATTGATATTGTCAACATATTGTAAAAGCTCATCCAAAATTGGAAATAATACAGCTCAATAAAACTAATCGCGAAAAACTCACATTTAAAACATAACATTCTACTGACGACGGCAAAGCATGTCAGCAAATGCAAGTCAAAGACAACCAAAATAAGCCAATCAAAAGCCTCCAAGGTGATTGGTCTAAATCAGATATTATCAAATACTATTGGTCAAACCCACACTCATTCCTAATGTCAGAACAAAGCATGCCTGACAGAGAGAATTCTCAGCTAAATAAAAATGGCCAATCCACCCAATAACAAGGCCAATCTATTTTCTCTAGCTATTACTAAACAGTTAGCGAAGTCTAACTAACTATTGTAAGCCTCAAGTAACATGGAATAAATCACCATTAACATTGTTTACAAATAAAAGTCAAGCATGCTGGAAACTAACCAATCACAGAGCACCTCACAGATTGGTTCATAGTGACTGCATCATTCATACAGCCTGTCAAAATAAGCACTTCAGTCATTCAAAGGAAGAAATACAATAATATTCTGACTTAATCCAGAGTTATCGGCTTACAACTACACAGTTAAAATACCTAGGTCTGTAACCTTTGAATTGAACATCAATCTAACAAGCTAAGCACTTCACTCCATACAGGAAAAAAAATATATAATAATGTTCTAACATTAAATCACAGTTAGCGGCTTACATCCGTGTTGTCAAAGTGCCCTATTCTATAACCAATCAAAACTCAAGCAACTAAACCTAGCCAACCATGGGCCATTTTCTCAATTGGTTAAGACAAAATATTCAGATTTTTTATTGTTTTTTAATTACTCTCCAATAGGGTGCATCAAGTGACAGGATGAACCTATCATATAGCTCCCCATAAAGCCACACTAATCACAGGCAGCACATCTACCCAACAATAGTCATCCCTATGATCCAAACAACTAACCACCATCCTTTCCACATCCAAGGAATCCAGATGCCAAAACAGCCTACAGAGCAAAACTGTCCAAGCACGTGCTCGGCATTGCCAAGAAACCAGCAGGCAGGGCACCATTCCAAATGAGTCACAAATGCCAAGAAGGCTTAATCAGTAAACCACTGTTCAATATCTTCCTAATATAAAAAAAAATGGAATCTAGAATCGCCCTTTAAGGGGGATAGCTATCAAAAAAGAACGTGCAATTTATTGTAAAGGCTCAGTGACCTTTAATCTTAGCAACAAACATGTAAGCAATACCTTATCGCCAAGGAAAGGCTAAACCTATATGGTCAGATAAACAAAGCTCAAACAACTGTAACACCACTCAAATTATCAAGACTTGAACAGCATTCATTGTATAGTAGTAGTATATACACAGTGAAGGCGCTTGCTTAATTGCCCCACATTCCTGCACTCTTGAAGAAACATGTACTCCATAATCTGAGTAAAAGGGTGCTGCTCTTCCTTCCCTCAATGTCATCACTGTTTTAATTTCAAAATCTCTCTCTTTTCTATCATAACCTCTAGTCAGAAACTCCTCCTTCATAAGGGCTAACACTCTAGCAAGAATACATGTTTTCACTACTTAACCGTGGGATCTTCATAGCCTGACCTCTTACTATGTTTTCAAAAATATGTTTTGGATGATTACTGCTCCTATGTAATACATGATTACGATGCACTGTCTTTCTATACCTATTTGTAGTCAATCTGCTACCAACATTCCTCAACAAACGTACATCAAGAAATTCAATTTCATTGTAGTATTCTTGTTTAGTAAAACATAGGAAGTCTGTGGAGTGCTGTAAGTAGTTAAAAACCTGTTGGAACATATCTAATGAAGCTCTCCAAATAAGGAAGGCATCATCCACAAACCTCCTATACAAATGTAAATGGGGAACATACGTGCTGTGTAGCACATGTTTAATCTCCCACTGCGATACTATGCTATTAACATAACTATTAGTGCATGACGTCCCCATCGCTACACCTGTACACTGTCTATAATATTGGTAATCAAACATAAACACATTATTTTCCAAGGTAGTCTCAATAAATAAACATAACAAGTCTACTAATCTATTATCATAGAGCTGTTTGTGCATAAAAAATCTCTGACCATTTCTACACCTATAAGGTTAGGAATCACAGTAAAAAGTGAACATATATCCATTGTAACCAATAAGTCATCATCCTCTAAAGGTTCATCTTTAGTAAATGCAAACAAATCTATTAGAAATTTAGTATCCTTGAGGATTGTACCAATATCATTGATCACTGGTCTCAAGAAACTCTGTACAAAGATGGACATTGGTTCTGTGCTCCTCCCTCGTCCAGCCACAATAGGCCTAAGTGGGGGTTTCACTGGATCTTTGTGTATTTTTGGCAAACAATTAAACGATGGTACTAAAGGTTTTTGCAGAAAAAGAAAGTTATAATCACTTTCTGTTATGGAACCACCTAACAAACACTCTAACAGGATGCATTTTACATTCCTAATAATTGCTTGTACTTGCACTAAATTCAATATCTCATACGTATTAAAATCATTTAACAAAAACTTGCACTTTATAGAATGAAGCATCCATAATAACAATTGCCCCACCTTTATCCGCTGGGTGAATAGAAATGGTATTATCAGATTTTAGCTGCTCTAAGGCTTTCACTTCATTTCTACTCTAGTTTGACTTAAAGGAATTCTTGCTTTGAAAAGTATGTTGTAAATCATGTTCAACTGAATTACAAAAAAACTTCTAAGGTGGCTCCCAATGTAGGATTAAAGTCACTAGCTTTCTTGAAACCAGTGTTACCAATATCAGTAAGTTATGAGCAAATAATCTCACATCAAGTAGTATATCACAGAAGTCACTAGAATATGCAGGAACGAAAGATAGCCCTCTCTCCAAAAGGGAGAGTTCAGACTTGTTTAAAGTTCTTTTGGAGATATTGTGTCCTAATGTCCGAAACCGTTCTCCCACATGAGTTTCAATGATCAATTCTGTGACCCGTCTCGATGCTCTATCTGGTGGATCTGAAGAAGGCTTTGATAGCTGAAAGCGCTAATCCGTTGTTTGTTGTTTTTTGTCTTGTTGAGATACAGTTCTGAATAAATCGTTGAGATACGTTTTATGGTGTGGTGCATCGCTCACCTCTTAGTTATTGTTGTGATTTTGCTGAGCAAGCTTAAACGGAACATTCTTCTGCCTTTTTGTTCGATGCTCTATCTTTCTCTTCCATGTCCTGCTGGTAGAGCGTCCTCTATCCTCTTTGCTCCGTACAGGTAGAAGCAAGGTAAAAAAACTTTGTGATGTTGTAGAGCCCCATTGCTTGAGTCTCACATCTGATTCACACCTCTCCCTGCCACTAATGGCTTGTGATCCTTCTGTATTGCATGAAACTTCATTAGTAGAAGATGTATTGACATCTAATCCACACATATATATGTGTGCGTGTGTGTGTGTGTGTGTGTGTGTGTGTGTGTGTGTGTGTGTGTGTGTGTGTGTGTATGTGTATACTATAGTTACATATCTACAGTGGATATAAAAAATTTACACACCCCTGTTAAAATGTCAGTTTTTTGTGATATAAAAAATGAGACCACAATAAATCATTTCAAAACTTTTCCCACCTTTAATGTGATCTATAATCTGTACAATTCAATTGAAAAACAAACAAATCTGTAAAGGGAAAAAATATATAAAATAAAAAAACATACAATAAGCTGGTTGCATAACTGTGCACACCCTTAAACTAATACTTAGTTGAAGCACCTACCTTTTGATTTTTATATCACAAAAACCTGGCGTTTTAACAGGGGTGTATAAACTTTTTATATCCACTGTATATAGCTCTCTCTCTCTTTATATAATATATATACACACACACACACACACACACACACACACACACACACACACACACACACATAAGAAAAGTGAAAACTATTGCCATGCCTTACCTACTCCCATCCCTTCTATATGGTGCTCCAAGCCACTCAATCACACATTTTCAAGCAGTGCTACAATAAAGTAGAAAACTTTGCTTCTACTTCTCAATACAGAATGTACCTGATTATGCCTGTCACAACACCAGTGGACTAAACTACATCATGCCCTAATCATCTCTCAGTTATCTTCTGCACACAACCTAATGTACAAATCAGATAAATGCTCTTGGATCAGCATTTCATATCAGTACTGTACCAAAAGAACTCTACACTTCACAGGCGAACACCTATTACTAGTCGCAAAATTGAATAACTCTGCAGGTGATTCCCCCTATTCCTCTTCTGTATCCAAAATCTGGAACACTACCCCATTCACTCTAAAACAAAACCATAACTTCTTAACCTTTATACATCTTGAAATACATCTGCATCGAAATATGGTCATGTTCTTGCCATTCAGCAGGATAATAACTCAACTCCTTAATGCCCACTAGACCTCATCCTCCAAATTCTATACACATGTACCCAAAAAATTAAACCTTGAGGAGAACCGTCCCAAGCTTGAGTTGTAGGTTATGGTATATTTATCTAAATCTTTAACGTTACATAATTAAAATAATTTATTTTCTAAAATGACCACATCCAAGAGTTTCAATAAAATAAGAAATAATTAATGCTAAAATGCCGTACCGTTTCAGCAGAAAAAAAAAATTGATAATGGTTCAGTATATAATAAAAGCATTTATTGTTAATACAAGAAACTAAGTTGCAAGGCAGACGAGTGCTGTCTGAATGTAACGTAAATCCTGTGCTTTTATACACTTGTTAACATTAAATCTATATCTTTAGAATCGTTAAATGGAAATTCGCAATAAGTTACAGCTGGAACTCAATTGGTTCATTAGTGTGGGAGATCGAATGTTATCAGACAAAGTTATCCAACTTGTAGCCCAGTGGGTAGAAATAATTTGCTAACAGAAGTTTCTTTAAAAATAAACCATAGCAAATATAAAAATAAAAATTAGTGGGAAGGGCCATCTAAGTGGTCTAAGATTCGAGGTAGATCTGTTTCATTCATGGAGAACTGGTGTTTGGGATAGGGTTGATGGCTAAACAGTGTGGCCAGTGGGGACCCTTTACTACTAGTGGGTGTGTCGGGTAAGGAAAGGCAATGACAAGTCTAATTGGTTGGGCATAAATGGCAGGAAGAAAAATTGTACTAATGAGAAGGATGGTGGGTGTTACCAATATTGTTGACATGATTTCAGCTGGTGGCAGAGGCTAATTATCCAAGGTTAAAGATTTAGATAAATATACCAAAGCTTACAACTCAAGCTTGGCATGGTTCTCCTCAAGGTTTAATTTTTTGGTTTCTGCCGTGATTGGAAGGTGGACCTCCGCTCCATATCATGATCTCCCTGAGCAGCCAGTAGACAGTTATTTCCTAATGTATGTACTCGATTCTGACATTCAAATGTACCCACACAAAATCTTTCTTATTGTCATCCTTTATCCATCCTCTTCTGGCTACCCACTCTTTACTGCCTTTTATTGCTTGTTTTTGCTAGCCGCATAGTTCTGACTGCTTTTTTATTAACTTTGCTACTTATCTGTACTGTTTTTGAAACCAAATACTGTTTGCACTTTAAAGTATTGTTTTTTAAGTGTTTTTCATCTGTTTAACTGTAAAGGGCTACATACTCAAGTGCGATAACCTATTTTCCATGTAAAAAGTGTTTTTATTGCTGAATTTGCTTAAACTTTGAAAAAAAAAATAAAATCCTATCCCTCTACTCGTTTCCCACCTTTTTAGATCTAGTAAAGTCCAGTTTTCAGAGTTTGCTGAATTCTGGGCTGTTTTGTAAGTTCCTGTGTTGCCCATGCCTTTCTAAGCTAGAGGAAAGCTTCTCTGTTCATCAGTGAGAGTGGTGAGCTTTGGAACAGCCTATCTTTCGCTGGTGGAGTGGTTTCAGCTCAGAAACTGTAGTTTTATTGGCCGTTTTGGCCCATTTCTATCCCTTTCATCTTTCTACTTAAAAACCCATGTTGCGTGTTTTTTGCACTTGTATTCCTCAGCAAGAGCCTGCTTGGGTGTCCTGCAGAGTCCTACAGCAGCAGAGAGAGAAAATGAGACTTTGAGTGGCTTAAGTACCTCTCTTTTGCTTTTTATTGCTTGTTTTTGCTAGCCGCATTGTTCTGACCACTTTTTTATTAACTTTGCTACCTATCTGTACTGTTTTTGAAACCAAATACTGTTTGCACTTTAAAGTATACTTTTTTAAGTGTTTTTCATCTGTTTAACTGTAAAGGGATACACACTCCAGTGTGATAGCCTATTTTTCATGTAAAAAGTGTTTTTATTGCTGAATTTGCTTAAACTTTGAAAAAAAAAAAACCCTATCCCTCTACTCGTTTCCCACCTTTCTAGATCTAGTAAAGTCCGGTTTTCAGAGTTTGCTGAATTCTGGGCTGTTTTGAAAGTTCCTGTGTTGCCCATACCTTTCTAAGATAGAGGGAAGCATCTCTGTTCATCAGTGAGAGTGGTGAGCTTTGGAACAGCCTGTCTGTCGCTGGTGGAGTGGTTGCAGCTCAGAAACTGTAGTTTTATTGGCCATTTTGGGCCATTTCCATCCCTTTCATCTTTCTGCTTAAAAACCCATGTTGCGTGGTTTCGCGCATCGCACAGCACCGCTTGGCTAGGATTAAACTGTTCCCAGCACCATAAAATCTGCTCTTCAGTTTATCCCTTAGAACTAGCCAGTTTCTTAATTTTAGCACTTGAATCTGCTTTTCCATGCTCAACACTGGTTCAGATCTGCAGTAAGCACTAAATAAGCTACAAATTACTGAAGCACTCAACCTTTCTCATTTCCTACTGGTTAAAAGTTTTTCTACTTCTCTTCCTCAAGGTACCTCGAGGATAACGGCTCTAGTACTTACTTCCCTCACTGTCTAGAGGAAAATAGTGATTAGCCAGGCATGTCCAAGGGACAGCTCCCAGTGTTCTCGCCTGGCTACCTGATGAATCTGGGCATCTTGGGTAATGTAGCAATTGCCTTATGTACACTGACAACCCTCTTCTCCTACCACCCCACACTACAACCTGTGAGAGATGCATTTATCTTGCCAAACTGGAGGCAAAGCTCTCTCAACCCAAGACTGAACTTCTCAGTCAAGACGAGAAGGTAAACACTCACACCACACTCATCACATAGTCCCACTATACTTACACCACCAAAACCCACACATAAATTAAAAAAAAATTCTCAGAGGCTCTCAATAAGAATCTGCCCAAGCAACAGAGACCTTCAAAGCAGAAACGCAAGCAACCTCCACAACCCAAAAGACACATAACACACAGACCCAGTGTGCCACTCAACCACAGCCCATAAGGAAAAACAATGTGCCTAACAAATTAGTCATAGGTGAATCTATAGTCAGGCACACTGATGTTCCACTCACCAGAATAGACAAGGAGAAGGTTACTGTTAGCTGCCTGTCGAGTGCCAGGATCCGCCACATAACCCACCACTCAGGTCACTCCACAACAAGTACAAATATGACTCAGTCATTGTCCATGTTGGTGTGAATGACCTGAGATGTACCTCCCTGGACTATATGAAAAGAGACATGGAGGAAGTCTCCGATCTTGTAATCCAGGCAAGTATGACCCTAGCCCTGAGTAGCATCCTACCTTTACCCAGAATGATACCGCATTACAAGGGCAAAATGATTGACTTCAACAATTGGCAGAGCTTCTGGTGTCATTCCAAGGGGATCCAGTATCTGTCTGCCTGGGACAACATGGTTGACAGACCACAATACTTTGCCAGAGATGGCCTGCGCCTGTCACGCCTGGGATTCCGGATATTAGCTAAGGCTCTTGCCACCCCTATAGTGCTTTTTTAGGCAAGGTTCAAATGACAAACCCACCACAGTAACAGATACAGGCAAGAAAAAACTGAGGGTAATGCTACTCAAGGATAGAAATCTAAACTTCAAAATGCACTCACTTGAGACACTCCTTAAAATGGACATCAATATATGTGCAGTGACTGAAACCTGGTTCAAGGCTCCAGAGAGCACCCCTGCATTACCGGGATATAATTCATACCATACCTTTCGGCCATCTAACCAGGACCAGAACACCAAGGGGGGAAGTGTGTCCATATTCATTAAAGATATCCACACCTACAGGCTAGTTGCCCAACATAATGCATCCAAAATTATCCAAGGGCAACTAACTCTGGGCAAAGTGCAATTCATATTCTAGCTTGCTACAGATCCGCAACCATGCCCCAGGATTCCCACTCTGCTTTTCTCGATATATTAGAAAATATTAGGGTTCAACCAAACACCCTAATAATGGGCAATTTCAACTACCACACTATTAACTGGGAAAACCACACATGCACCATCTCCTTCATGCAGCGCTTTCTAGAATATATAAACTCCAGTGCCCTGGATCATCTTATCCACACACTCACTAGGGGCAATAATATCCTAGACCTAGTCAATACCAACATGAGTGACTGGTGCTTCTCACCTGAAGTCAACTCCTCATTGGGAAGATCCGACCATAAGTTAATCATCATAGATATCCACATCCCGACTGACCCCCACCCCCCCACCCCCCAGTAAGGAAACCACTGTAAATAATTTCACCAAAGCCAACTTCATGCTTCTTAAGACAGAAGTGGCAAACTTCACGATACCCCATGCTGATGGACCATACAGTTACGACTGCCGAATCTTATACAAATGCACTCTGTATGCACTTGCATGAGTGCATGGATCATGCTATCCATAGCAGAACTAAGATGCCATCCTCCAAAAAAAGGAAGCCAATCTGGTGGTCCACTGCTATAAACAAACTCTACAACAGAAGGAAAAAACTCTTGCAAAAGAGAGTAAAATCCCATGAGTGGAGGAGCTCCCTAATCTGCCTCGGTAAGAAGCTGAAATCCCACATAAAATCCTTCAAAGCCAGCTATGAAAACAAGATTGCCAATGACTCCAAGGACAACCACAAAACATTCTATAGCTATGTCAAGAATCTCAGTGGCAACACCCAGATATGCTCTGAGTTACAGCACAATGGCACAAAAATTATGGAACCAACTGATATTGCCAACATCCTGGCTGATAGGTTCAGTGCCAACTTTACCCCCCCCCCTTACCCCCTAAAGGGAACATATCCATACCGGAAGAATGCAGTGCCCCTGAAATCACAAGTGAGCAGGTAAAAACTGTGCTCTACAAAGCCAAGAACACAGCATCCATGGGACCAGACAGCATCCCAGGCTGCATTCTACATGAACTTCAGAACGAACTGCCCCCTCCCACCTAAGCACCATGTTCAGTCACAGCCTCACATCAGGCTTTGTACCCACTGAATGGCACACAGCAACAGTTATACCACTCCACAAAGGGGGACCCACCATGGACCATGGGAACTATCTCCCTGTTAGCCTGACAAGCCTGGTTTGCAAGGCCATGGAATGTATCATCATGGAACTCATAAACAAAGACATTGGTAACCTCCAAACTCTGGACCCCACCCAGTTCAGGTTTGTGAAGGGCAGATCATGCCTTCTGAATCTGATTGACTTCTTTGAAACAGTCAACAAAGCCATTGATGAGGGGTAAGACAGTTCACACAGCCTATCTTGACCTCACTAGGGCTTTCGACACCATCCCACATTCTGGAATCATAGATAAACTCACTAAACTGGGTATAAATCCATATGTCTCAAGATGGGTTGCCAACTGGTTCACTGACAGAACCCACACTGTAAAAGTTGCAGACTCCAAATCTCACTTCAAACCTGTGACAAGTGGAGTACCACAGGGTTCCGTCTTGGGTCCTCTCATCATCATCTTCTTTTGGCTGTTCCTGTTAGGGGTTGCCACAGCAGATCACCTGTTTCCATTTCTTCCTGTCCTCTGCATCTTGCTCTGTCACACCAACCATCTGCATGTCCTCTCTCACCACATCCATAAACCTTATCTTAGGCCCTCCTCTTTTCCTGTTACCTGGTAGCTTCATCCTTATCATGTTTTTCCCAATATACTCAGCATCCCTCCTCAGCACATGTCCAAACCAATGTAATTGTGCCTCTCTGGCTTTGTCTCCAAACCTTCCAACCTGGGCTGACCATCTAATATACTTATTCCTAATCATGTCCACCCTTGTCACACCCAGTGCAAATCTTAACATCTTTATTTCTGCCACATCCAGCTCAAACTCCTGCCTTTTTGTCAGTGCCACTGTCTCCAACCCATATAACATAGCTGGTCTCACTACCCTCTTGTAGACCTTCCCTTTCACTCTTACAGGTACTCGTCTGTCACAAATCACTCCTGACAGTCTTCTCCACCCACTCCATCCTGCCTGTACTCCCTTCTTCATCTCTCTTCCACACTCACCGTTACTCTGAACTATTGACCCCAAGTATTTAAACTCATCCACCTTCTCCTGTTCGGTATCTACTTCTCTGAAGTTCAGGCTGACACAGAGGGCCTCTGGCTGATGAAGTTCACAGATGACTGCAAATTAGGTGCCATAGTCAAGTCCCCAAACTACTTGGACATCCTACAGAAGGACCTCACTGAGACCGATGCCTGGTGTCAGAGCCACAACCTCAAACTCAATGCCAAAAAGTGCATTGTCATCCCTTTTGGCAAAAACTCGGTACCCATGAACTACCACATAAGCAGCAGTCCACTTAATGCCAAAGGTGTGTAAGAGACCTTGGGACTCAGGTGGACAGTAGTCTCTCCTTTGATAATAACATTGCCACAGTAGTCAGGAAATCTTTCTACATGGCACACGTCATCATGAAAGGGTTCTCATCCAGGAAAAAAGAGGTCATTGTTCCCCTCTACTCTGCTCTCATTAGACAATACCCCTTTTGGAATGTACCTCACAAGGCATCTGCAACAGCTGGAAATGCCACAAAAATACCTCACAAAGAGGATTACGGGACTCAAACAGATGCCCTACGCTGACTGTCTCAAAAAACTCCAGCTTTACTCCATAGCATATCACCTACTCCGAGGTGATCTCTGCCTAACATACAAAGCTATGTCAAACCCAGAGCTGTTGGACATGCTACACCTAAAGAAATCCCAATCCCTCCAAGCTACATGCTCCAGGGACCTAAACTTTGTCACCACAATAAACAGAACATGCTGGAGGGATAGATTCCTGTCCCAGAGACTTCCCATACTCTGGAACAAGCTACCTATCCATGTCAAGCAGAGTTCCTCATTAGCACTCTTCAAGAAAAATCTTGATGAGTGGATGTGAAATAAGAAATTCACCCCGGGGGATCACTTCTGTGGCTCTGCTCGACAGGGGCACAGGAAAATAACCTTCTTGGGTGGTGAAAGCCAGGGAAGCTTGTTGGGTAGGCTTACATAGGCCCTTGAGCCGATAGCCTAGTACCTACCTATGAACCTACCAACCCACTCTAGCCACCCCTCATGTACTTTTTACCTCCTTATCCCTCTATTAAACTTCACCACTCACACACTTCATTCAACCAACTTCACTATGCTTTTGTCTTTCGTCTCAATATGCCTGCATCTATTTACTGCCGTTCTACTGTACATTACAGTCTACTTTTCTGTCTTACAATCGGTAGCCCTGCACCTTCTTAGCACCATTCTTCTGCAGCTTACACTTTAGTCTTAGCATCTTTCTTATCCCACTTATAGAGACCAAGTCACTCATTTGTTAATGTTGGCTATAGCAGCTTTACTTATTCGTTGTTGATTGCTCACACATATCTCACTCTAACCTCTCTACTTGTTGAATAGCCATAACATGTACAATGTGTATTAGGTATTTCTGTATTGCAATAGCTCTACTTAGATGTTGTTAATGTTTATCATATATTACTTCTTTTGTTGCTTGAATTAATCTTTAAGACTACCTACTCTTTTCTGTATTATGCACTTTTGGTTTTCTGACTATTAAGTGATAATTGTTAGTAATATTTATATTTGATTTGTACTCCTATCTTACTGAAACATTTATACACTTAATGTATATATTTTGTGTGGAGCTTTAATTTCAGGCCCTCAGTGCAAAGGGACTTCACGTCCAGTCAGACTATCCATGTATTCAAATGCAAATCATCATCATCTTTCGGCTTTTCTCGTTAGGGGTCGCCACAGCGGATCATCTCTTTCCATTTCTTCCTATCCTCTGCATCTTGCTCTGTCACACCAACCACCTGCATGTCCTCTCTCACAATGTCCATAAACCTTATCTTAGGCCTTCCTCTTTTCCTCTTACCTGGCAGCTCCATCCTTAGCATCTTTTTCCCAATATACCCATCATCCCTCCTCAGCACATGTCCAAACCAATGCAATCTCGTCTCTCTTGCTTTGTCTCCAAACTGTCCAACATGAGCTGACCCTCTAATATACTGATTCCTAATCCTATCCATCCTAGTCACACCGAGTGCAAATCTTAACATCTTTAACTCTGCCACATCCAGCTCTGACTCCTGCCTTTTTGTCAATGCCACTGTCTCCAACCCATATAACATAGCTGGTCTCACTAACCTCTTGCAGACCTTCCCTTTCACTCTTACTGGTACCCGTCTGTCACAAATCACTCCTGACACTCTTCTCCACCCATTCCACCCTGCCTGTACTCTCTTCACCTCTCTTCTACATTCGTCATTACTCTGAACTGTTGATCCCAAGTACTTAAACTTGTCCACCTTTACCAACTCTACTCCCTGCATCCTCACCATTCCTCTACCCTCCCTCTCATTTACACACATATATTCTGTCTTAGCCCTGCTGACCTTCATTCCTCTGCTCTCTAGAGCATATCTCCACCTCTCCAGAGTCTCCTCAACCTGATTCCTACTCTCACTACAGATCACAATGTCATCTGCAAACATCATAGTCCACGGGGCCTCCTGTCTGATCTCATCTGTCAACCTGTCCATCACCACTGCAAATTAGGAAGGACTCAGAGCTGATCCTTGATGTAATCCTACCTCCACCTTAAACGGTTCTGTCACTCCCACTGCAGTCCTCACCACTGTCACACTACCCTCGTACATATCCTGTACCACTCTTACATACTTCTCTGCCACTCCCGACTTCCTCATACAATACCACAACTCTTCTCTAGGCACCCTGTCATATGCTTTTTTCCAAATCTACAAAGACACAATGCAACTCCTTCTGACCTTCTCTGTATTTCTCCAATAACATTCTCAGAGCAAACATTGCATCTGTAGTGCTCTTTCCTGGCATGAAACCATACTGCTGATCACTAATCATCACCTCCCTTCTTAACCTATCTTCTACTACTCTTTCCCATATCTTCAAGCTGTGACTGATCAATTTTATCCCTCTGTAGTTACTGCAGCTTTGCACATCACCCTTATTCTTAAAGATAGGTACCAAAACACTTTTTCTCCACTCCTCAGGCATCCTCTGACTTTCCAAAATTTCATTAAACAATCTAGTTAAAAATTCCACTGCCATTTCTCCTAAGCACCTCCATGCTTCCATTGGTATGTCATCTGGGCCAACAGCCTTTCCATTCTTCATCCTCTTCATAGCTGTCCTTACTTCCTCCTTGCTAATCTATTTCACTTCCTGATTCACTATCCCCACATCATCCAACCTTCTCTCCCTCTCATTCTCTTCATTCATCAGCCTCTCAAAATACTCTTTCTATCTACTCAACACACTCTCCTCTCTTGTGAGTACCTTTTCCTCACTATCCTTTATCACCCTTACTTGCTGCACATCTTTCCCAGCTCTGTCCCTCTGTCTAGCCAATCGGTACAGGTCCTTTTCTCCCTCTTTAGTGTCCAATCTCTCATACAACTCTCCATACGCCTTATCCTTAGCTTTTGCCACCTCTCTCTTTGCCATGCGCCTCATCTCCTTATACTCATGTCTACTTTCTTCATCTCTTTGACAATTCCACTTCTTCTTCGCCAGCCTCTTCCTCTGTATACTCTCCTGTACTTCCTCATTCCACCACCAGGTCTCCTTGTCCTCCTTCCTCTGTCCAGATGTTAAACCAAACACCTTTCTCGCAGTCTCCCTTACTAGTTCTGCTGTAGTTACCCAGCTATTTGGTAACTCTCCACTGCCTCACAGTGCCTGTCTTAACTCTCCCCTAAACTCCACTTCACAATCACCCTTTTTTAACTTCCACCATTTAATCCTTGGCACTGCTTTCACACTCCTCCTCCTCTTCTTGATCACCACTGTCATCCTACAGACCACCATTCTATGCTGCTTAACTACACTTTCCCCTGCCACCACTTTACAGTCTCCAATCTCCTTCAGACTGGCCCTCTTACATAGGATTCAAATGCAAATAAAATAAATATGAATAATATATGTGTTTTTATGTGTCAGTAGTTGGATTGAACATTCCAAATTGGCCATAGGTGTGTGTGTGTGTGTGTGTGTGTGTGTGTGTGTGTGTGTGTGTGTGTGTGTGTGTGTGTGTGTGTGTGTGTGTGTGTGTGGTGTGGATGAGCTACCATAACAGGGATAGGCATCTGGTGGCTTAAACCTCGTCTCTTGATAATTGTCACTGTTGCAGTGACACGGCAGCCCCGTGTTCAAAAATGGGGAAAAAAGGGTCTGTGGATGGGTATGTGCGTGTGTGTGTGTGTGTGTGTGTGTGTGTGTGTGTGTGTGTAGTAGCAGCATTGTATGTGCTGTAAATATTATAAAATGCTATATTTTAAACATTTTCATTTTAAAGCCTTGTTAATATAGTTGTCTGATGCAAATTATATGTAAATAATACTCTTCATGTAAGAGCAATCAATTGATGCCATGCATTAAACTGAGGAGAAATTTCTACATGTTGGATTGATGAGTCATTAGAAGACCAATTATGTAATTTGTTCTTATATAAAAAGTGGACTCTCCATAGCCATAATAGATTAATTTGAGTCTCAAGGGGAGGCTTATTGCGCTGTGTGCCAGACATATGACAGTGACAAGGGAAAAGTTCATTGTCCTGTGACTCAATTGTCCTTGACTGTGGGGGTTGTCTTTAGCCAGAGATGGGTCCTAATGCCTAGAAAAGGATTTCTAGGAAGGAAGGAAGGAAGGAGAAGGAAGAACATCTCCAATGGCCTAGAATGGGAAGCTCTGAACAATCTGTGCAGTCATGGTCCTGGATTGTATTCTCTAGATGAGAACATGTTCACTTGAGTCTTGCAGCAAATTCATTTTATCTGGACCAGAACTTGGATTTATATTTGGACTGTTTCCTTGAACAGTGGAAAATATGTATGTAGAAATTTTTCTTTTGATGAGACTATTGCTTAACCTATGCTTTTTTGTTTACTGCTGGTGCCAGTGCTAATATAATGCCATATCTTGTGGGGACTTTGAGCAGGTACAGTGGCATTCTGTGCCAACTAACTGTATCCCTTAATCACACTACAACAACTTGTTTTGATATTTTTGTTACTAATCATTTGCAGTTACCAAATGAAGAGGAATGTGTCAGTGTTTTACTAAAGTACAAGTAGAACCAGAATAAATCATTGAGAAGTTAATTGAAATGATAATTCAAGCAACAAGGGCTGCAGCCTGGCTTTTAGTAACCTTACAGGAGCAATTAGAACTCAGTACCAGTATGTTAGCACGCCCCCAAAGCACTCCACCATTAAAGATACTGTCCTAGGAAGATGATATAAATTCATAAATAGCCACCTTTGAATGATATGCTATATGTAGGACTGGAATTAGCATTTGGAGGGCCCTTAGCAAGTACCAAGTGGGAGGGGACCCCTGGACACGTCCAGGCTAAGTTTCTCCCACCCTAAGTAACCTTTTAATTTATGCTGCAGAGTTTTTGGGATAATACACAAAAACTACTGCAGCCAAAATGCTCTTACAATTTGACAGGCCTGTGTACCATAGCCATAGCTCTCAACCAATCAGGGATAAATCCAGAAATAATCTGGGGCACTTTAAAATGAGTTTATGTACCACACTATGTTGATCCAATTCACATAAGGGCAGTGATATCGACTAGCATTTAGTTGCAATGATGTTATTTTACAACAGTCGTATGTAGAGGGCTGGTATTAGTGGAAATGGTGCCTTAGGCAAACGGTTCAATGGCTTCCCCTCTACTGCATACTGTTTCACCACCCCAACCCCCCCCCCCCCCCCGCACACATACTCCAGTGCTCCCTCCTGTTCTCCCTTCCCAGGCTTCCCTTACCATGCAAATCACTTTTTTTTCTTCCTATTCTCACATTTTACCATACTCTCCAGCTTGTTCAAGAAGCAATGGGCTTTCTATATGCTCTGACATGCAGTGTTTTTTTGCAACCTTTTCATCCAATGATGGCTTGAACAAAATTATGATTAAGGAAAGAAATTCACCATTGCTGTTCAAATGTACTTATCCATGCATTCTTTCAACACAGTTTACCTGGTCAACACAGCACAGTCAGAACTTTGTCGGAAATAACTGAATTAAGACAGGGGCTGTGAAGGCTTTCAGGCCCCCATAAGCCACAGGGTTGTAGGAATGCTCTGTGGTGAATTTTAGAACATTTTGGCCTGAACAAAAATCATGAGTAAGAAAAGAATTTCAGTCTTATATTTTTTTCTTTCAAGGAAGACATAAGCTGACAAAGTAGTATCTCACAAGACAAATGCTTGAGAGGATATATAATTCCTATCTGGGAATAATTCCTGCCTCAATACCCCCTCTTCTTCTTCAAAAAAAAAAGATGACAGTCACTGTCTGTGCATCCCTCTGGTTCTAGATTGGGAAGAAAGTAGAGGATGAAGTGGTCATGGTTATATATCTTAAGTGACTGTTGCCATACATATACATAGCATTTCTCTACACTCTTCACACCTACTCCCCAAAGACAAGCACCTCTATGCATGTCTGATGTGCAATTGTGAGGATAGTGAAAAAAAATCACTATCTGTGCAACCCAAGTAATCTGTTGCATTCTGCTAACCATAAGCACAATTTTATACTGTATTTTGCACTTTTAAACTGTATTTTTGCTATATTGCTGATTTTTAAAACTGTTCTTGCTGATTTGTTACACTTTTTGTCTGCTGAAGCATAGATTAGATTCGGATGTGCTGAATCTGGTTCTGTTTGTTAAATTAAGTACTAAACCAGGCTATCTTTTGTTGTAGAGGTCCCCCCTGCACCCTTGTGGCAAGAGAGTGTAGTTAGGAATCATATGATTGACGGTTGCTGGCACAGGGCTCGTTTTGAGCTTTTGTTTTGGTTAAATTGTTTAATTCAGTTTGGTCACTGTTGCTACAGAACCCCCATGTTTGTGCTGGTTTGTGATTGTTTTAACACAGCTCCACAGAGCTAGGCGATCAGCCACTGCTCTGCTGTATTCATCTGTTTACGTGTAATGCACCTCCGTGCACCATCATGCACTACTGTGCAGTGGGGGTAGCCATTGGCGGTTATAGATGCAAAAACTTCAACAGATAAATTTTCCCTTAGTAGCTGCTAGTGAGAGAGCACATCAACTACACTTGTACCCCTTAAACAGTTCCAAAATTACCAAATCTGCAAAAGCCTCATACCATTTACAGAACCCCCCTTTATAGAGCACCCTATTAGTACAGACCCCATTTTGAGCACCCAGTTATACCACACACACCCATTTTCACTCCCCACTGTGAAAACAGGATTGACCTAGCATTATGAGATGTTCAATTTTCCACCATTTCTTCTACTAGCCTGATTAGCATGGGTATCCTGAGGCAATGTAGCAAATGCCTCATGTACACTGACAACCCCTCTACTCCTAAATCACTCAAGTACAATTTGTGAGAGATGCATCTACACTAAGAATCTGGAATCCTTGCTCTCTCACGCACAGAACAGTAACACTGAGCAGGTTGTCAGCTCACATACTACACCTCCTATGCAAACCATGCACTCAATACATAAACCATCATATGCAGAGGTACTCACCAGAAATCTACCTAAACACCAGAGACCTTCCAAACACAAACATGCTTCACCTAATACAGCACCTGCAGCACTCTATACACATAAAAACACAAACATCAGTGTCTCACCAAATAAGCAGCTAACGCAAAACACTTCTAAACCAAATGTTTTAGTCATGGGTGACTCCATTATGAGGCACACAGATGTCCCACTCACCAGGCTGGACAAGGAGAAGATCATGGTGAGCTGTCTGTCAGGTGCCAGGATCCGTCAGATCACACATGCACTCAAGTCTCTCAACAAGTACTATTATGACTCTGTCATAGTTCATGTTGGTGTGAATGACTTGTGACATACCTCACTGGACTATATAAAGAGAGACATGATTGAGCTCTATGAATATGTGTCCCAGGTATTTATGTCCCTAGCCTTGAGCACCATTCTACCCTCACCTAGGATAATTCCACAATATAAACAAAAATTGATCCAGTTCCTGTCAGCCTAGGATGACGTGGTTGACAGACCACACTTCTTTGCCAGAAATGGTCTTCACCTGTCACCTCTAGGTTTTCGGTTACTGGCTAAGGCACTTGCCTCCCCCATAGTGCCTTTTTTAGGCAAGGTCTCAAGAACAAAATTTCCAATGTGAAAATATCACTCACAAATAAATCACAGATTATGCTGCTAAACGCTAGGAGTTTAAATCAGAAACTGCACTCTCTGGAAGCACTCCTGTCCCTGGAGGATGTTAACATCTGTGCAGTCACAAAACCATGGTTCAGGGCTGCAGAGAGTAACCTGGACGTGCAAGGCTACAATGCCTTCCACACTTTCAGGACGTAAAATGAAAGTGTAAGAACCAAAGGAGGAGGACTATCTATCTTCATCAAAGATAAATACAACTCTAAACTGGTTAGACAGGAAAATCCCATGGAGGTACTCCAAGTTCAACTAACTGTGGGTAAGACCCCCTCCTTCAAGTCATCATTAGCTATAGGCCCCCTTCAATGAAAAAAAAGATACCCACACTGCTTATTTGGACCTACTTGAGTCAATCAAATTACAACCAAACACTGTAGTCATGGGTGATTTTAACTATCCCTCCATTGACTGGGAAACTTATATGAGTACCAACATGTTCGCACAAAGGTTCCTGGACTTAACACTAATGCCCTGGAACAATAGTATTCAACCCCACAAGGGGCCCAAATATTCTAGAGCTGGTCCTCACCAACATGGGTGACTATTGCATCACTACAAGTATAGGACCTACACTGGTTATATCTGATCACAAATAAGTCACATTTGAAGTAGGTATAACATCTGAACCCCTCTTAGGTCAAATCAGACAAAAAAATTTCACCAAAGCTAATTATACCCTCTTAAGGGATGGCATAAATAATTTCCAAGCTCCTGTTCCCACAGATGGCATTGACAACTATACTAAGGTATACACAAATGTCCTGTACAAACACTTGTATTGACACAGCTGTACCTGATAGGATCAAAACAAGATCCTTAACAAAAAACAAGTCTCCCTGTTGGACATTTAGCATTAATAAGTTATACAACAAGAGGAAGAAGTTGTTGTCTAAGAATAAAAAAACAGAGGACCCAGCACTGGAAGAACACCCCCCTCTGCTTGAACAAATAAATAAGACACCTTGTAAAATCCTGTAAGGGCAACTTCAAAAAATAATTCAGCAACCGTAGCTAAGGATAACCATAATTCATTCTTCAGCTATATTAGTGGCCTAAAAGGTAGGACCCAGATATGTGCAGAACTAGCTGTGGGTGTCATCACACACACTGATCCTATGAAAATAGCTAACCTATTAGCTGACAGGTTTGGTGAAAATTTTACCCCCCTGTCCCCTCCAAACATTCCATAAAACATTTCCCCTACATCTCCCCCACCTTGCATCTCTAAAGAGCAAGTCATTAATTATCTCTCCAAGGCCAGAAACACAGTCTCTGTGGGACTAGATGGCATCCCAGTTGGAATTTTAAATGGTCTAAAACATGAGTCAGTAACTCCATTAGGTACTCTCTTCAACCATAGCGTGAGTGCTGGTTTTGTCCCTGCTGAATGGAAAACAGCAGCTGTCATCCCCCTTCATAAAGGTGGTACAGCAACAGACCCTGGGAACTACAGACCCATAAGCTTAACCAGCCTTATCTGTAAGGCCATGAAACAGATCATCATGGACCTTATAAATAAGGATGTAGGTGATCTCCAAATCCTTGATCCGACACAGTTTGGTTTTGTCAAAGGCAGGTCATGCCTGGCAAACCTGGTGGACTTCTTCAAAAACATCATCAGAGCCATAGATGAAGGCAAATCTGTGCATGCAGTCTACCTTGACTTAGCCAAGGCCTTCAACACAATCCCACATTCAGGCATCATTGATACTCTCCCAGTTGAATATCAACCCTTGTGTCATCACGTGGGTTGCTAACTGGCTCACGAACAGATCACACTCAGTGAAAGTTGGGAACTTTACCTTAGCCAGCAGACCTGTCACCAGTGGGATGCCATGAGGGTCAATGCTTGGCCCCCCCTATTGTTTGGAATATACTTCTCAGAAGTTCAGGCCAAAATAGAGGGGCTGTGGCTGACTAAGTTTGCTAACAACTCCAAATTAGGTGCAATCATTGAATCCCCAAACAATGCCAATATACTTCAATAGGGACTTACACAAACCAATGATTGGTGCTAAAGCCATGGACTCAAACTCAGTGCTAAAAAATGCATTATCATCCCCATTGGTAAAAACAATATGCCTGCAGACTATCATATAAATAATAATACCCTAAGTAACAACTCAGTAGTGAGTGACTTGGGAACGCAAGTTGACTGTAGCCTAAACTTTGACCACCATGTGTCTACTGTGGTAAGGAAGGCATTCTACGTTACACACCTCATTAGCACAGGCATTGCCACAAGAGCAAAAGAGGTCATAACACCCCTGTACTCGACCCTCATCAGGCCAATAATGAAGTACAATGCTCCTTTTGGTATGTACCTTACCAGGCACCTGCAACTTGAGAGACCTCAAAGATTTCTAACCAAGAAAATTCAGGGTCTCCAGCACATCATACATTGACAGAGTGAAGTCACTGTCACTGTACTGAGTAGTGTACAGACTACTTAGAGGAGACTTGTTCGTGGCCTACAAAGCAATCTCGGTTCCAAACCTAATGGAAATGCTGCACATCTGCAAGTCAAATGGGACAAGGGTCACCCTCTCCAGGGACCTTAACCTGGCCTGAGACATAAATAGGACCTGCTGGAAAGACAGATATGTCTCTCAGAGGTTGCACTCCTCCAGAATAGGCTATCAATTCACTTCAAACAAAGCCCCTCTATGACCCTGTTTAAGTGTAGCCTGGATGACTGGATGGGAAACTGTAAATACATGCCGGGGATTTCACCTGTGACCCTAACTAAGATCTTGAGTTTAGCCAAGATCTTTTATATTGGGTTTCTCTATTATTATATTGGGTACACATGGCTAGGCTTATAAAGACTTTCGGGTCAATAGCCCAGTAACCACCTATGATAATGTATTCCAACTTGTTGCTCCTACATAGTACACTGCCTCTGCACAAGCTATTGTAACCTTCTTTGTACACCTCTGACGTCTGTGAGAAAAGTAAAAGAAACAAGGATTGCACTGTCTCCAGCCCCAGTACATACTATGATGATCTCCTGTGCACACCACTGAGGTTTGATTGTAAGGAAAATTAAAGAAGCAATGATCACACCATCCCCTTTCCCCATACAAGCTACAGCATTCTTCTGTAAACACCTGTGAGCAGGGCTGGTTTTAGAATGGGTGCAGATAAGGGCAGAGGCCACCACTAGGTCCATGTCAAAATCCATTTATATGGTCTGGGGTGTGAAAGCCACCAGATCCTAAGAAGATCTAAAAGTCTGACTGTTTTGTGAAGTATTTTATTCCTTATTTTTGAAAGACAATTACAAGCTGACTGATTTTTGTTTTACTGCTACCCAGATGAGTCATTTATGTCCCAAACATTATTTTGTGTGTGTGTATCTGTAAGCACAGATAAAAAGTAATATTTTTTACACACACACACACACACACACACACACACACACACACACACACACACACACACACACACACACACACACACACACACAAAGCATAAGTCCTAGCAATACTAGTTTTACAATGATTTCAGCGAATACATTGTGTGACACTAGTACTGCCACTCCAGATCAGTGACTGTTGTTTAGCAGTTATCAAACAATAGCAGAGGGCTGTCATGTTACCTAATTTCACAGAATGTCCCTGATTTTGACCCATTTATGCACTGCCCTCTTAAAAAAACTGATTAGCTGGTAAATCATTCAGGATTACTGTCAATAATGCCAAACAGACTTTCATACTTATTGTTCAAAAAATGCATGTTGATGCAAAATGTTTTATTGTATTAATTTTTAAGTGAATTAGAGTAATATTTAAAACATGTTCCTGCTTTCTAGCCTTTAATTTGGCTTTACCCAGAATTCTAAAGAAGTTGAGAGTTATTCTGTCTTTTGTCCTACTAGTATTTATAAAATTCTTTGAGTGAAACCCATCCCTGAGGATCATTAGCATTTGTTCTTCTTAAAATCTCAGGAAAGCACTGAGATCAATCACTCTGGACTGCTGATCTCTATAACTTACCTTGCTTGGGTTCATTCATCGATTACCGACTTTATCCTAACAGGGTCCTACAACAACCTTGTTTAAGTGTGTAACTGGAGAATGAATGATATTTCCCCCACCACCACCACTATTTTCCCCAAACAGAAGCAACTTTTGCAGAGCCCCCAGTGAGTCATAGATGATTAGTGGGGCCCACCACAGCTGTGACTAGCGTGGATTCCTAAAGCCAGATATGATGTTAGTTTTAGTAGAAAGAGCACCTACCTGCAGGATTTAACTAAGTCAAAGGCACAATGTCAGTAATAAAATGTATAATGAAATTATGATGCCTGCAGCTTGACAAAACATTGTTACTACAACCAGAGAGATCTCTGAATTTTAAAGGAAATTAAGTGGTGCCAATCCTTAGGATTTTTTATCCTGAGTTACTATTATCTGTCTAGTTTATTTAGTACACAACATTGCTGTGCCAGCTTTTCTGGTATGACAAATATGTAACAAAATATCAAAATAAGATAACGTGCTGTGATTGGGGTCTCCCAGAGTCCTCAGGGTTTTACTAGTGCCTAAAGCCAGCTATGGCTATATGAGAGAACTGGAACAGAAATGGATGGGCAAAAAATAATTTCTTTTAAATTACCTGGAGATATTTTATAGGTATATACGGAATGGAGGGTACAGAATATTAGGACTATGATAAATTGTACAAAATAACTTTTGCCTAAGCAGGTTTTACTACTGAAATGCAAGTTACTAAAATTTATTGTTGGACTTTTAATGTCAGTAAAAACTTACATGCATGATTTTAAATATATTGTTAAACACTGGGTAGAGCCTGTTACTAAAACTAAAGCAGTGTTGATAGAATTGTTTACTGTTGATGGATTTGAGTATTGCCTGTCAGTATAAGAAAGTGGATGTGCCAAAGTGATCTGCAAAGTTCAGATAAACTTATTTCTATAAAATATTTTGTTTAGAACAGAAACATGTTTGCATCTAATTCTATACCAGTAGCTAACATGCCAGCATCGTCTTTGAAGCATAAAGTGCCTATTACCAAGCTAACTTGTTACAGGTTTGGAAAAATTCTATGTGGCCATCAGTTTTATCAGTAATGGGAACAGCGTTACTTCTAGGAATGTGCACATATGTGAAATGCATGTTCATAGGTTCATAGGTAGGTACTAGGCTATTGGCCCTAGGGCCTATATAAGCCTAGCCAAAAGGTACCCTGGCTTTCGCCACCCAAGAAAATTATTTTCCTGTCCCACTGTCGAGCAGAGCCACAGAAGTGATCCCCAGGGTGAATTTCTTATCTCCCATCCAATCATCAAGATTTTTCTTGAAGAGTGCTTATGAGGAGCTTTGTTTGATATAGATAGGTAGTTTGTTCCAGAGTATGGGAAATCTCTGGGACAGGAATCTATCCCTCCAGCATGTTCTGTTTATTGTGGTGACAAGGTTTAGATCCCTAGAGCGTGTAGCTTGTAGGGATTGGGATTTCTTTAAGTGGAGCATGTCTAAAAGCTCTGGGTTTGACATAGCTTTGTGTGTTAGGCAGAGACCACCTCTGAGTAGGCGATATGCGACAGAGTAAAGCTGCAATTTTTTGAGACGGTCTGTATAGGGCATCTGTTTGAAGCTGGTAATTCTCTTTGTGAGGTATTTCTGTGGCCTTTCCAGTTGTTGTAGATGCCTTGTGAGTTACATACCAAAAGGGGCATTGTACTCTATAATGGGTCTAATGAGTGACGAGTAGAGGGGAACAATGAACTCTTTTTTCCAGGATGAGAAACCTTTTGTGATGAGGTGTGCCACGTAGAAGGATTTCCTGACTACTGTGGCGATGTGATTATCAAAGGAGAGACTACTGTCCACCTGTGTCCCAAGGTCTCTTATCACACTTTCGGTGTTAAGTAGACTACCGCCTATGTGGTAGTTCATGGGTACAGAGTTTTTACCAAAAGGGATGACAATGCACTTTTTGGCATTGAGCTTGAAGCCATGGCTTTGACACCAGGCATTGTCTCAGCAAGGACCTTTTGTAGGATGTCCACATCTTTTGGAGTTTTGATTATGGCTCCTAGTTTGCAATCATCTGCGAACTTCATTAGCCAAAGACCTTCTGTGTTAGCCTGTACTTCAGAGAAGTAGATACCAAACAGGAGAGGACCCAGGACTGAACCCTGTGGTACTCCACTTGTCACTGGTCTCAAGTTGGATTTGGAGTCTGCTACTTTCACAGTGTGGGTTCTGTCAGTGAGCCAGTTGGCAACCCATCTTCTGACATAGGGATTTATACCTAGTTTAGTGAGTTTATCTATAATTCCAGAGTGGGGGATGGTGTCGAAAGCCTTGGCAAGATCTAGATAGGCTGTGTGAACCACCTTACCCTCATCTATGGCTTTGGTGACTGCTTCAAAGAAGTCTATCAGGTTTAGGAGACATGATCTGCCTTTTACAAACCCAAACTGGGTGGGGTCCTGAGTTTGGAGATTACCAATGTCATTGTTTATAAGTTCCATGATGATACGTTCCATAGCCTTGCAGACCAGGCTCGTTAGGCTAATGGGGCGGTAGTTTCTGGGGTCTGTGGTGGCTCCCCCTTTATGGAGTGGGATAACCATCGCTGTGCGCCATTCAGTGGGCACATAGCCTGAGGTGAGGCTATGATTGAACATGGTACTGGGGTGCCAGTTCGTTCTGTAGTTCATATAGAACACAGCCTGGGGTGTTGTCAGGTCCCATGGATGCTGTGTTCTTGGCTTTGGATAGTGTGTTTTTTACCTGTGCAGCCGTGATTACAAGAACTTTGCATTCTTCTGGTATAGAGATGGGCCCTTTAGGGGATGACAGGGGGGTAAAGTTAGCACTGAACCTATCTGCCAGGATGTTGGCAATATCAGTTGGTTCTGTATATTTAGTGCCATTGTGCTGTAACTCAGAGCAGACCTGAGTGTTGCCACTGAGATTCTTGACATAGCTATAGAATGCTTTGTGGTTGTCTTTAGAGTCAGTGGTCTCTGTCACTGCACAGATGTTGATGTTCTCCATTTTAAGGAGTGCCTCGAGTGAGTGCATTTTGAGGTTTAGATTTCTAGCATTGAGTAGCAATACCCTCAGATTTTTCTTGCTTGTACCTGTTACGGTGATGAATTTGTCATTTGAACCTTGCCTAAAAAAGGCACTATAGGGATGGCTAGAGCATTATCCAGTATCCAGAATCCCAGGAGTGACAGGTGCAGGCCATCTCTGGCAAAACATTGTGGTTTGTCGATCATGTCATCCCAGGCAGACAGATACTGGATCCCCTTAGAATAACACCAGAAGCTTAGCCAATTGTTGAAGTCAGTCATTTTTATCCTTGTACTGTGGTATCATTCTGGGTGATGGCAGGATGCTACTCAGAGCTAGGGTCATACCTGCCTGGGCTACAAGATCGAACAGCTCATCCATGTTCCTTTTCATGTAGTCCAGGCTGACAGTAAATTTCTCCTTGTTTAGTCTGGTGAGTGGAACATCAGTGTGCCTGACTATAGAGTCACCTATGACTAGAGTGTTGGGTACGTTGTTATGCCTTATGGGCTGTGGTTGAGTGGCGCACTGAGTTTGTGGGCTATGTGTCATTTGGGTTGTGTTGGGGGGTGGAGGTTGCTTGTGTTTCTGCTTTGGAGGTCCCTGTTGCTTGGGCAGGTTTTTACTGAGAGCCTCCACGAATGTAGGTGTGTGTTTTGTGTTTCTATGTGTGTATTTTGGTATTTTGGTGGTGTAGGTTTTGAGGGACTATGTGCTGAGTGTGGTGTGGAGCAAGTGTTTACCTTCTCCTCTTTACTGTCTAGTCCAGTCTTAGGTGAAGAGAGCTTTGCTTCCAGTTTGGCTATATAAGTGCATCTCTCACAGGTTGAGAAAGAAACATGCATGGAATGTGATAATACAGATGTTAAACATATACAAAACTGCATTCTGTTACCAAGCAGTGATCAAATTAGTGAAATGCATGATACCTTTAGAAGATGAGGAACTAGGAAAATTTAAACTGCATTTACTGTTGTAGGCTACACACTAAAGTGTGATAGCCTTTTCTGTGCTTATTTACTGTTAAATTGCATTTTTTTCTGCCTAAAAAAAAATACAAAAAAGTTCATCTGTTTGCTTGTTTCCCACCTTTTTTCTATACTAGAGTAGCCCGGATCACAGATTTGCTGGTTTCAGGACTTTATTTTGTGTTTTTGAGTTGTCCAGACCTTGCTGTGGTAAAGGGAAGTCTTTCTGTTTATCAGTGGGAGTGGTAAGGATTGAGCTGCCTATCTGTCACTAGAGCAGTGGTTTCCAGCTCAGGAATTGTACCTCATTGGCTATTTGGGGCTGTTTTCTGTCCCTTTCAACTTTCTGGCTTAAAAACCTGTGTTTGCATGGGCAATGAGCATTGCACAGCTCTGCTTAGCTAGGGTTAAACTATTACCAGTGCCAGAAAGTCTGCTCTTCAAATTTTCCCATGGAACTAGTCAGTTTTCCAGTCTTAGCACTCATACCTGATTCTCTGAGCTCAGCACTTGCTTAGAACTTGTTGTAAGCACTAGATATTCTATAAATTGCTACAGCACTCAACTTTCCTTACTAAGTAAAGAAGAAAGCAGTTCTAGTACTTAAATAAACAGCATCTATCCAGGCATGTCTAAGTGTCAGCTCCCAGTGTTTTCTCCTGCCCACCTGATGAATCTGGGCATCTTGGGGCAATGTAACAATTGCCTCATGTACACAGACAACCCTCTCCTCCTACCACCAAACACTACAACTTGTGAGAGATCCACTTATATAGCCAAATTGGAAGCCAAGTTCTCTCCAGCCAAGACTGCACTAGTCAGTCAAGAGGAGAAGGTAAACACCCGCGCACCACACCATGCACAACACATAGTCCTTCTAAATCTACACCACCAAAACCCACACATAGTAACGCAAAACACAAACCTACATTCACAGAGGCGCTTAATAAAAATCTGCCCAAGCAACAGAGACCTCCAACGCTGAAACGCAAACAACCACCTCCCCCCAACAAAACCCAAGTGACACATAGCTCACAAAACCAGTGTGCCATACAACCTCAGCCCCTAAGGCAAACCAACGTACCCAACACACTAGTCATAGGTGACACTATAGTCAGGCACACTGATGTCCCACTCACCAGGCTAAACAAGGAGAAAATTGCAGTCATTTTCCTATCAGGTGCCAGGATCCGCCACATAACGCACGCACTCAGGTACGACTCTGTCACTGTCCATGTTGGAGTGAATGACCTGAGACGTACCTCCCTGGACTACATGAAAAGAGACATAGAGGAGCTCTTGGATCTTGTAGCCCAGGCAGGTATGACCCTAGCCCTGAGTAGTATCCTGCCATCACCCAAAATGATACCACAGTACAAGGATAAAATGATTGACTTCAACAATTGGCTAAGTTTCTGGTGTCTTTCTAAGGGGGATCCAATATCTGTCTGCCTGGGATGACATGCTTGACAGACCATGATGCTTTGTCAGAGATGGCCTGCACCTGTCACTCCGGGGATTCTGGATACTGGCTAAGGCTCTTGCCACCCCTATAGTGTCGTTTTTAGGCAGGGTTAAAATGACAAAATTGCCACCATAAAAGGTACAAGCAAGCAAAATCTGAGGGTAATGTTACTCAATGTTAGAAGTCTAAACCTCAAAATGCACTCACTTGATGCACTCCTCAAAATGGAGAACATCGACATCTGTGCAGTGTCAGAGACCTGGTTCAAGGCTCCAGGGAGCACCCTTGTAATATCAGGCTACAAATCCTACCACACCTTTTTGACCACCTAACCTGAACCGAAACACTGCAGGTTGAGGCGTGTCCATATTCACCAAGGATATCCACACCTTCAGGCTAGTTGCCCAACATAATGCATCCGAGATTCTCCAGGTGCAACTAATACTAGGTAAGACTGAAATCAAATTTGTAGCTCGTTACAGATCCCCCACCATGCCCCATGATTCCCACTCCACTTTTCTCAACATACTGGAAAGTATTAAGGTACAATCAAATACCCTAATACTGGGAGACTTCAACTACCCCGCCATAAACTGGGAAAACTACTCATGTACCAACACATTTCCTCAATGGAATTCATAAATTATAGTGCCTTGGATCAACTGATCTATACCCCCACCAGGGACACCAATATCCTAGACCTAGTCATTACCAACATGGGCGACCATTGCTCCACACCAGAGGCCTGCTCCTCGTCGGTCAGATCCGACCATAAGCTGATCACCCTAGACATCCACATCCTGCCCCACCCCCCATTAAGGAAACCACCATAAAAAACTTCACCAAAGCCAAATTCATGCTTCTCAAGACAGAAGTGGCAAACTTCACAACACCCATGCAGACGGAAAGTAGAAGTACGACTGCTGAATCTTACACCAATGCACTGTATGAACACATACATGAGTGCATGGATTGTGCCATCCCAAATAGACTCAAGATGCTCTCCTCCAAAAAAAAGGAAGCCAATCTGGTGGTCCCCTGCCATAAACAAACTCTATAACAAAAGGAAGAAACTGTTGCAAAAAAAGAGTAAAATCCCAAGATTGGAATAACTCCCTTGTCAGCCTCAGTAAGAAGCTGGAATCCCTCATAAGATCCTCCAAAGCTATTTACAAAAACACAATCGCCACAGATTCTAAAGACAACCACAAGGCATTCTATAGTTATGTCAAGAATCTCAATGGCAACACTCAGATCTGCTCTGAGTTACAGCACAATGGCACTAAATATACAGAACCTACTAATATTGCCAACATCTGGCCAGGTTTGAACAACTTAGTATCAATTGCAACAAGAGGTCCTGGTCAAAGCAAAGCCCAAAGCACAAAGTAATATTCCTTAATGCAAATTTATTGTGGAAAGACAACAAGCGTTTTCACTACTCCAAAAGAGAGAAGCTTCATCAGGGAAGTACAAAAAGGGTGCCAAAACCTTTTTGAACCTAAGTAGCAGCTGGTACATTACATCACTTCCTTTCAATAAAATAAGACAATACACTTAAAAGGGCAATACCAAGTGAAAGAAACAAAAATACATAGTAAAGTAACTCATCAGTTAGCAGTAACACAGTTTATATACATAGAAAATGTTTGAAAGTAAAATTAGATAAAGAGGTTTTTAGTAGATGTAAAAACAATATTAATGAAAGTTGCCTAAGCAACTCAAATCCAGTGGATAATTAGATCGAAAGAATAAATAGTAAAACCATAAATTTTTTTAAAAATATAAAAGTAACTATTTGTTGTTTTGTAATAAGGTTAAGATAAGTCAGCCCAACTAGTAAATAAGGGCAAACAAGAGCTGAAAAAGTGTTCTCAATATAAGCATCATCTCAGAAATGCCTTGAGTTTAAGAACAGGTGCAATATTGCAATTCTCATTTAAACCCGGGTTATTAAAGGCATCAAGTTTCAACTGCCATTCCAATTCACGGTTTTCAAGAACCAGTGAAGTAGGGCCACCTCTAATGGATACTGGTACATGATCAATGCCCATAAATGTGAAACTGTGCCCTGGGTTACATGTAACGTGCTTAGCTAATGCGTTTTCAGTTTTACCTTTTTTAATGGCGTAGCAATGTTGGTAAACACGCTCCTTAAATTTTCTGTCGGTTTTTCCGACATAGAACGCAGGGCAACACACACAGAAAGCAATGTACACTATAGACTTTGTTTCACAGTTAATTTTAAATTTGATATCAAATTTTCTATCCCTAATAGAAAAGGTGGAACCAACACGAATTACATTACACCAGTTGCACATTCCACAAGAAAAGGTCCCTTTAAGTCTATTATAGGGATAAGGATGTGAATAAGTATTCCTCTGTAACAGTTCCTTTATGTTCTTTCCCCTTTTATAAACAACATAGGGTCTAGTACCTAATTTCTCTAATAAGAGTGGATTACTTTCAATGAAAAACCAATTTTTCTGTATAATCCTCAAAATCTGGTTAGAATTACTGTTGAAAGTGGTGATACAACTCAAAGGGGGGACGGTCAAGCCTTGTACAGTAGTTAACTCAACTGTTGTACCTGGATTACTCATCTCTTCTTCATTAACGACAAGGGCCTGTACAGTTGTTCCTACTCTCTTCTCACAGTTGAGGAGAGGCTTAAAATAGCCATTAGATCTCTTAAGCTCAACCTCACTGAATAGAGTCTCAAACATAACCTGAGGGTAACCTCTATTAATAAATAGTTGTTTCAAGAAGTTACACTCAGAAATGAAATCGGAAAGCTTACTGCACATCCTTACTGCCCTCACCAGTTGACCTTTAACAATAGCTCTTTTTTGTTTGTAAGGGTGAGAGCTAGAATAGTGTAAAAAGGAATTGCAGTAAGTAGCTTTCCTAAAATGGAAGATTGAAGACTAGAAATAGTTGAATCTTTAGTCAATTTCACGTCAAGATAGTCAATGCTTTCCTTAGAAAAATTATAAGTAAACTTGAGGAAAGGTGTAGTTGTATTTAAAAAATCCACTAATGACTCTGCTAGTGTGGCCTCACCTTCGAAGAGGATGAAAACATCATCCAAAAATCTCCTGTAATAATGGATGTGTTTCATCCAATCTGGGTTGTTGAAAAGGAAGTTTTTCTCCCAGTGTGCCATAAAAAGGTTGGCAACACTGGCACCACAAGGTGAGCCCATTGCCACACCTTGAGTTTGCAAGTAGATAGAACCATCAAAGGTGAAAAAGTTAGACGTGAGAACTATATCTAATAGTTCAGTGACGTTGTTGATCTCAACCTTAGGTGCTTTAAGTTCATTAAGGAGTAAACAAATCCACTCAACCGCTTCTTGGTGAGGGATTGAGGTGTACAAATCGACAACGTCAATAGTGAGAAAGCTGTAATGATTGTTAAAAGGAATACTATTAATATTGGTCAAAAAAGACCAAGAGTCCTTACAAATGCTGGGTACCAGTTTAATGTATTTAGAGAGCAAAAAGTCTACATATTTAGAACATGGATAGGTCATAGAAGATATTCCATCTATTAACGCTCTCATAGGGGGGTCACTACTATTCTTGTGGACCTTTGGTATTCCAAACATTACCGGTACTTTTGGTGAAACAATATCTATGTATTTGTATGTGTCCACATCGATTCTTCCCAAAAGGTAAATGTCCCTAAAGTAACCTCTAAGTCTATTTGAGCAACTGTTCATTTCATTCAGTGATGCTGGTCTATAAGCTTGAGAATCAAGAACCTCAAACATTCTTTGAGTGTACTGATCATTTTCAAAAATAACTAACCCACCCCCTTTGTCCGGTTTAGTAATTCTCACAGGGGAAGCACATAAGTTGTTAAGAGCTTCAAATTGGACCTTAGTGATGTTAGAAGTATTGTTTGTACTTCTACAAAAAAAGTCCAAGTGACGAACATCAAGTTCGCAAATGTTCTCGAACATTCTTAAACCAAGGTGTAAAGGTGGGTTAAAGGTACTCGATAGGGTTAGTGAGTTGTTCAGAACATTCACCTCATTGTTGAAAAGCAGCCTTAAATTGAGTTTTCTGACATAGCATTTTAAATCAATCAACAATTTGGCTACATCAAACTTCTTAGAAGGCACAAATGTATTACCTAGTGCCAACAGTTCGATGAGTTCAGGTTCCAATAACAATGATACGAAGTTATAAACCTTAAAATCACCTCTACTATTAAAAAGAATATTAGGTGATTGGATATTTTCGTCATTATTACTAGGACTAACTATCTGTTCCAGTTCCTGTTCCTGCCCTTGTTGTGTGTGTTGTTGTGTTTCCCTAAAAAACTGGAATTATCACTAACATTGTAAGTGGAATCGCCAAGGTTTATAGAATTACTAAAATGGCCTTCAGGACCATCAGCCTTTTTGCGGTTCCTATTACTACGTCTAAGACCACCTTCCTGTTGAACAGTCACCGCTGTGGAATCAGTAAAATCTGATATAACACCATTTCTATTAGCATCAACTTTGTTGATAGCAAGGTCATCATTTACATTTTGACTATTAACTTTAGACAGTTTAGGGTAGGCCCTATTTTCTTGGTATGCATATCTGTCCCTAAAGTGTTTTTTAGACTTATTAGTCTTAATCTTGCTCATAAAAGCATCAACACTTGAAAAAAATGCGATTGTAATCAAACTTAAACTTGTAAAAGTCAATATGCAATTTGATGTCATTGTCCAGTAAATTGACCTCATTCGTTAACTTCTCAATGTTTAAAACATAATATTTAATAATAAGTTCCAATAGCTATGCCTCTTGTTTTTGGAACAGCACAACCAAGTCAGTTAGAAAGTCAGAGTCCGGAATTAAGTTAGAAGGAACAAACCCGTTCCTCAAACCCTTAGGGACAATGTCTTCGTTAAGGCATTGTCTAAAATAAGCAACTTCCAACTGTAATTTTCTTAATTTAAGTACCTTATTATCAAACAGCTTCAGCTTGCTTAGAATGTCATCTTGTTTAGTTAGGGACACAGATGTCGGCACCGGTAGATCCTTCTGTAGAGGCTTTAGGAACACAAACAAGTCCCCAGTGTCGTCAATCCAGTCGGCCAAAGAAGAAACACCAATAAGTGCAGATCCGTTGGTATTAGAAACAGGAAGTCCATTCTGTAAAGCCGCATTTTGAGCTGTTTGATTATCCAAAGCGGGTTCTGTACGCACGGGCTGTGCTGGCGGCAAAGAACACTGTTCGGTGTCTCCGGTACGAGCAGTTCCCTTTGCGCTAGTTGAAGAAGTTGGTAAAGAAGTAAATGCGTGTACCGGACGTCTTTCAATGTGATCCAACCGCTCATTCAGCGAGTCGAGTCTCTGGGACACAGCCAGAAGTAATTTACTAATATCCACATTGTCTTTGGGTTCAGAACCGAATAAATTAGGGCTTTTTGGGCTAGGCACAAGATCAGAAGCCATGGAGAACAAACTGTTAAAAACCTGGAAACAAGCAAACAAACTGGTACAACAAGAGGTCCTGGTCAAAGCAAAGCCCAAAGCACAAAGTAATATTCCTTAACGCAAATTTATTGTGGAAAGAAAACAAGCGTTTTCGCTACTCCAAAAGAGAGAAGCTTCATCAGAGAAGTACAAAAAGGGCGCCAAAACCTTTTTGAACCTAAGTAGCAGTTGGTACATTACATCACTTCCTTTCAATAAAATAAGACAATACACTTAAAAGGGCAAGTTTACTTATAATTTTTCTAAGGAAAGCATTGACTATCTTGACGTGAAATTGACTAAAGATTCAACTATTTCTAGTCTTCAATCTTCCATTTTTAGGAAAGCTACTTACTGCAATTCCTTTTTACACTATTCTAGCTCTCACCCTTACAAACAAAAAAGAGCTATTGTTAAAGGTCAACTGGTGAGGGCAGTAAGGATGTGCAGTAAGCTTTCCGATTTCATTTCTGAGTGTAACTTCTTGAAACAACTATTTATTAATAGAGGTTACCCTCAGGTTATGTTTGAGACTCTATTCAGTGAGGTTGAGCTTAAGAGATCTAATGGCTATTTTAAGCCTCTCCTCAACTGTGAGAAGAGAGTAGGAACAACTGTACAGGCCCTTGTCGTTAATGAAGAAGAGATGAGTAATCCAGGTACAACAGTTGAGTTAACTACTGTACAAGGCTTGACCATCCCCCCTTTGAGTTTTATCACCACTTTCAACAGTAATTCTAACCAGATTTTGAGGATTATACAGAAAAATTGGTTTTTCATTGAAAGTAATCCACTCTTATTAGAGAAATTAGGTACTAGACCTTATGTTGTTTATAAAAGGGGAAAGAACATAAAGGAACTGTTACAGAGGAATACTTATTCACATCCTTATCCCTATAATAGACTTAAAGGGACTTTTTCTTATGGAATGTGCAACTGGTGGAATGTAATTCGTGTTGGTTCCACCTTTTCTATTAGGGATAGAAAATTTGATATCAAATTTAAAATTAACTGTGAAACAAAGTCTATAGTGTACATTGCTTTCTGTGTGTGTTGCCCTGCGTTCTATGTCGGAAAAACCGACAGAAAATTTAAGGAGCGTGTTTACCAACATTGCTACGCCATTAAAAAAGGTAAAACTGAAAACGCATTAGCTAAGCACGTTACATGTAACCCAGGGCACAGTTTCACATTTATGGGCATTGATCATGTACCAGTATCCATTAGAGGTGGCCCTACTTCACTGGTTCTTGAAAACCGTGAATTGGAATGGCAGTTGAAACTTGATGCCTTTAATAACCCGGGTTTAAATGAGAATTGCAATATTGCACCTGTTCTTAAACTCAAGGCATTTCTGAGATGATGCTTATATTGAGAACACTTTTTCAGCTCTTGTTTGCCCTTATTTACTAGTTGGGCTGACTTATCTTAACCTTATTACAAAACAACAAATAGTTACTTTTATATTTTTAAAATTTATGGTTTTACTATTTATTCTTTTGATCTAATTATCCACTGGATTTGAGTTGCTTAGGCAACTTTCATTAATATTGTTTTTACATCTACTAAAAACCTCTTTATCTAATTTTACTTTCAAACATTTTCTATGTATATAAACTGTGTTACTGCTAACTGATGAGTTACTTTACTATGTATTTTGTTTCTTTCACTTGGTATTGCCCTTTTAAGTGTATTGTCTTATTTTATTGAAAGGAAGTGATGTAATGTACCAACTGCTACTTAGGTTCAAAAAGGTTTTGGCGCCCTTTTTGTACTTCTCTGATGAAGCTTCTCTCTTTTGGAGTAGCGAAAACGCTTGTTGTCTTTCCACAATAAATTTGCGTTAAGGAATATTACTTTGTGCTTTGGGCTTTGCTTTGACCAGGACCTCTTGTTGTACCAGTTTGTTTGCTTGTTTCCAGGTTTTTAATAGTATCAATTGCAAGTATACTTAAGATAAAATCTCTTATGCGATAGTATTAATAAAGTTAGTATTACTGTTAATATTAAAATATTGAAAATTTATAATATTTTCTTTATAGTAAATCATATATATAAATAAATTTTTTATATTTTTTATATATGGTTTATTATAGTTTATATACATATATTTATGTTATTTAATATTTATTTAGCGTAAGGTCTTATGTTAATTTTAAATAACTGTAAATATAAAAATGAAGTACTATGAGACTTGAATTTTTAAATGAATTTTTTAAAATGAAATTGTTTTAACATTCTTAAAGTATTTAATAGATACTTATAATTATAACTAATTGATTATTTAACAAAATATATGTGCATCACTAGGATTATATATATATATATATATATATATATATATATATATATATATATATATATATATATATATATATATATATATATATATATATATATATATATATTTTTTTTTTTACATGATTTTTTACTTTCACAATTCATTATTTATTATGTTTCTAATATATACTACGAGGGTAACTATATATATATTTTTATGACCGGATTAATAGATGATTTTTGTTCTGGTTATAAACACAACATGGCTATTATAATGAACATTTTGCATATATATTAATTTTAGCAGAGTATTCTTATATACGGATATTTAATAGCTAATTATGGGTAAAAATTAAAAATGTATTTTTGGTTCGTTGTGTTTAGGGTAGAAATTTTACTATTATGAATTGTTGATAACTGATGTAGATACTTGTGTTGATTTAATTACAACAACTGATGAAACAAAATGTTAACGTGTGCAAAAAGTTGATCAAATGCTTTGTGTTACAATATATACATTTTTTCCGTTCCCTTTTTCTTTTTTTCTTTCTTTTTCCTTTTTGATTCCAAAGCGTATGTTTAGAGTCCGTGGGATTATGTATTATCATTTGATGTAACAAACACACTATACGAAAATGCTATTTTCGTGCTGTTGAAATGCAACTTATGATTTAATTATGTATATTTCTGTTTTTTCATGTTAGCACTTTAAATATAGATAAAAGGGAAGTCATTTTTTCAATTACATCACGATCAATTACTATTTAAACTAACAGGCAGTGATGTATCAACTATTTGAAAAAGATTGGCAGGCGCCAAACGAAAGCGCTTATTTTATTGTGTGTATCTTTTAAGTTTTACTATTAAAACTTTGTTGGTCAAGTTCGTGGTTCGTGGATTCTTTTGGATAGTTGTTGCTGCTCTTATTGCCTTGGTTAATATTGACAACATCCTGGCAGACAGGTTCAGTGCTAACTTCACCCCCCTCTCACTCCCTAAAGGGCCCATCTCAGTACCTGAAGAATACCAAGTCCTGGTAATCACGGCTGTACAGGTAAAAAATGCACTCTCCAAAGCCAAGAATACAGCATCCATGGGACCAGACAACATCCCAGGATGTGTTCTGCATGAACTACAAAATGAACTGGCACCCCACCTAAGTGCCATGTTCAATCATAGCCTCACTTCAGGCTTTGTGCCTACTGAATGACCCACAGCTACTGTTATCCCACTCCACAAAGGGGGATTCACCACAGACCCTGGGAACTACTGCCTCATTAGCCTGACGAGCCTGATCTGCAAAGCCATGGAACATATCATCATGGAACTTATAAACAAAGACATAGGTAATCTTCAAACTCTGTACCCCACCCAGTTTGGGCTTGTGAAAGGCAGATCATGTCTGCTAAACCTGACTGACTTCTTCAAAGCAGTCACCAGAGCTGTGGATGAGGGTAAAGTGGTTCACACAGCCTATCTAGACCTCGCCAAGGCATTCAACACCATCCCCCACTCTGGAATCATATATAAACTCACTAAACTGGGCATAAATCCCCTATGTCATGTGATGGGTTGCCAACTGGCTCACTGACAGAACCCACACCGAGAAAGTAGCCAACTCCAAATCTGACTACAGACCAGTGACAAGTGGAATACCACAGGGTTCAGTCCTGGGTCCCCTCCTATTTGGCATCTACTTCTCTGAAGTTCAGGCCAACACAGAGGGTCTATGGCTAACAAAGTTCACAGATGACTGCATTCTGGGATCCATTATTGAATCCCCAAATGATGTGGATATTCTACAAAAGGGCCTCACTGAGACAGATGTCTGGTGTCAAAGCCATGGCCTCAAGCTCAATGCCAAAAAATGCACAAGTCATCCCCTTTGGGAAAAACCCTGTGCCCATGAACTACCACATAGGTGGTAGTCCACTCAACATTGAAAGTGTGATAAGAGACCTAGGGACACAAGTTGACAGTAGTCTCTCCTTTAATAACCACATCACCACAGTAGTCAAGAAATCCTTCTACATGGTACACCTCATCACAAAATGTTTCTCATCCAGAAAAATGGAGGTCATTGTTCCTCTCTACTCATCCCTCATTAGACCTATTATAGAGTACAATGCCCCATTTGGTATGTACCTCACAAGACATTTACAACAACTGGAAAGGCCACAGAATTACCTCATGAAGAGGATCACTGACCTCAAACAGATGCCCTATGCAGACCATCTCAAAAAATTCCAGCTCTACTCCCATTGCATATCGCCTATTTAGAGGCAATCTCTGCCTGACATACAAAGTCTTATCAAACTCAGAGCTGTTGGACATGCTTCACTTACAGAAATCCCAATCCCTCTACGCCACATGCTCCAGGAACATAAACCTTGTCACCACAATAAACAAAACATGCTGGAGGGATAGGTTCCTGTCCCAGAGAGACCCCATACTTTGCAACAGGCTGCCCATTCATGTCAAGCAGAGCACCTCATTAGCTCTCTTTAAGAAAAATCTTGATGACTAGGTGGAAAATAGGAAATTCGCTTCAGGGGTCACTTCTGTGGCTCTGCTCAACAGGGGCACAGAAAAATAATTTTTGGGTGGCATAAGCCAGGGAATTATTATGGCTAGGCTTGTACAGGCCCTATGGCCAATAGCCTAGTACCTACCTATGAACCTATGAACTGCAAGGTTTGATGAATTCATTTTGGCTACTGTAGTTAAAAGTTCATATGTCTGCAAGCATAAACTTAATATCAAGGTTTAGGAAGAGATAATTTGTGTTTGAGACAAAAAAGAATTTTCCAATACATCTGTAAAATTTCAGACTACTGTGAGAAAAGTAAATCCTGAAGCAACTGTGCCTGTGTAATTATTGGGAGGATTTTCCCCAGGTTAAAGCCCTGTGAAAACTATTGGAAGAAGAGTATATGATTGCAATACCTCAGCCTAGATACAATGACTGTTAAATGGGGTTCTTTTACTTCTATGTGTAAGTTGACTTGGGGATTTAATTTATTATAATTCTCTGCACTTCATATTTTCTTTGTAAATTCTTAATCATTTTGGATCTCATTTCCTTTGCTTAGGTTCTGAGCTGCCATTATTAATTTTTTTCAACTTTCAGTTTCAGCTTATGTCTCCTTAACCATTAATGCCTCAGATTTATCAATACATATGGATGTTTCAGAAGTTCTTTATATTTGACACTAAAATTATCACTGTTCGATTTTCTTTACTTCTGCTTATGATCTTTAGATTCTTTACTTTGTTTTTAGCATTTACTTTTATTTTCTGCTTTTGCCCACTTCTAGGTTGATTTGCTTTTCTACTTTAGCTGTTATTGATAATATGAGTAAGCATGTCTTCTTAAAATTATTTTTGTCATTGTATAGAATTTTTCATAATGTTTGGATCTGATGATGTCTGCAAATAGGAGTAAGATCTCACAACTGTAGGCCTGTATGTATAGGTTGGGTTACATTAAGAATGTCTGTAATTGTGTAGGGTTGATACATGGCAAAAAAGACATGCTGGGCACTGTGCAATTAACAGACATGCCCAGATAACATGGAGTATTGTCGTACACCATTGTATATCTGGTGAATCCAGGTACAGAGAAGGCATACAAATGAAGATGCACATTTCAGACCACAATTCACTGACAGAAAAATGGGACTATAAAGCTTTCATATGCTGTAAATAAAGGGCACATATGTGCCTCTGTTTTGTGGTGGTAATAGTAGTGATGTTATGTGTGCGTATTTTCTTATGACACTTGTAATGTGCCTGTATATGTGCGTCTGCTACATGACCTATGTATTCATGTGCATGGATGGTTCAGTGTAGCATTTATAGTAACAAAATATCATACCTAACTAGTAAATGCTGCAACTCTATTTTAATCTTTCCTAGGTATAGTCCTGCACATTGAGCACATTGAACTCCTGACTGAGGACTACAAACAGCTAAAACAAGATGTTCATGGAAAAAAACTTATTGAGGGCTTACTGCATTTCACAGGTCAGTGAACAGGGAGGACCTATAGTACTGTTGCACTTACTCTGACTGTACTACAGTTGGCAGCTTTCCCTTGGTAAGGACCATCTGAGTGCCTAGGCTTAACAGCTGTATGCTGTTTGTTGTAACTTATTTACACTACTGTCTAGGGCTGAAGTTAGAAGTAAAGTTACTGACAAAATATCATGCATGCATTAATATATTCACATAATTTATATATTTTCCAGGCAAACACACAACTGTAAAATAAAATCAGCTGGTTTCTTTTTTCCCCATCCCTCAACATATTCAGCTTTCTGTGAAGTTTGTAAAATGGTCTTTTTCATTATTTTCTGAGAATATGTTAAATGCATTGGTCTTGTTTTGCTGGTATGTATACTGATTTGCCTTGGTGGAGTCTCTGTTCCAGTTATGTAAATTCATTCAATTCATGTTATATCAATTCAGTTGTTTTAATGACTAATAAAGGCTGGATTTTGTTTTTTTTTTGCTTTTGCACCTGTACTAGGTCATCAAGCTTCTCCCTGGATGCTCCATTGCCTAGTTCATTCCTTTAGGATGAGATCCCTATGGCAAATTCATGCCTTTTTGAATGAGATTTGAGCAATGGAAATTATGCTGTCATCCATGGAGGAGGGAGTATTTTCCTAATGTAGTCCTATGCTTACCTTGCTTTGCCAGTATGCTTCTGGGATGTGGTTTTCGCTCACTCACTTGTGTGAGTGACAGAAGCTAACAGACAACCACTCCCTTAACCAAATGCCTGTGATTTTTTTTTAGTCTTCATTGCGGACTTTGAATGGAGTTTGCATTCTTAGTCCCCCCACACCATCTTACTAATGTAGCACCCCCTTATTAATGTTTGCCAACCCTAAACCCACCCCTGACACTAATCTACAGTGTACTGTAGAAAAACCTTGTCTGTAGCACTACCACTACATAAGACAAGCTCATACACACACACACACACACACACACACACACACACACACACACACACACACACACACACACACACACACACACACCATATACATCAACACACACAAACAAAGCTAATTTTATCCCCTTACTTATTCCTTACTCTAATCCTAT